>NW_026973002.1:0-59134 GCF_036711695.1 Zophobas morio | reverse complement strand
TTTCCGAGCCCGTAGGGTATCTGATTGGCTTAAAAGTACAAGAAAACACTTCAAAAGTGACGTTTCTGAAGAATTTTAACAGTTTTCTTGTATCTACGAACGCCAGAATGCATAAAATTAACCTAAACGTCTCCTTTTCCTATTCTGAGTCGATTCTGCATGCTTTAAGTGTGTTTGGTGGCTCAGAACCATCAAAAAACGTTGAAATATAGTTCAAATTCAATAAAAATCGACAAAAATACAGTTTCTAGCTAAAATTTGATGGTTTCGTTGCACTTTCCGAGCCCGTAGGGTATCTGATTGGCTTAAAAGTACAAGAAAACACTTCAAAAGTGACGTTTCTGAAGAATTTTAACAGTTTTCTTGTATCTACGAACGCCAGAATGCATAAAATTGACCTAAACGTCTCCTTTTCCTATTCTGAGTCGATTCTGCATGCTTTAAGTGTGTTTGGTGGCTCAGAACCATCAAAAAACGTTGAAATATAGTTCAAATTCAATAAAAATCGACAAAAATACAGTTTCTAGCTAAAATTTGATGGTCTCGTTGCACTTTCCGAGCCCGTAGGGTATCTGATTGGCTTAAAAGTACAAGAAAACACTTCAAAAGTGACGTTTCTGAAGAATTTTAACAGTTTTCTTGTATCTACGAACGCCAGAATGCATAAAATTGACCTAAACGTCTCCTTTTCCTATTCTGAGTCGATTCTGCATGCTTTAAGTGTGTTTGGTGGCTCAGAACCATCAAAAAACGTTGAAATATAGTTCAAATTCAATAAAAATCGACAAAAATACAGTTTCTAGCTAAAATTTGATGGTTTCGTTGCACTTTCCGAGCCCGTTGGATATCTGATTGGCTTAAAAGTACAAGAAAACACTTCAAAAGTGATGTTTCTGAAGAATTTTAACAGTTTTCTTGTATCTACGAACGCCAGAATGCATAAAATTGACCTAAACGTCTCCTTTTCCTATTCTGAGTCGATTCTGCATGCTTTAAGTGTGTTTGGTGGCTCAGAACCATCAAAAAACGTTGAAATATAGTTCAAATTCAATAAAAATCGACAAAAATACAGTTTCTAGCTAAAATTTGATGGTTTCGTTGCACTTTCCGAGCCCATAGGGTATCTGATTGGCTTAAAAGTACAAGAAAACACTTCAAAAGTGACGTTTCTGAAGAATTTTAACAGTTTTCTTGTATCTACGAACGCCAGAATGCATAAAATTGACCTAAACGTCTCCTTTTCCTATTCTGAGTCGATTCTGCATGCTTTAAGTGTGTTTGGTGGCTCAGAACCATCAAAAAACGTTGAAATATAGTTCAAATTCAATAAAAATCGACAAAAATACAGTTTCTAGCTAAAATTTGATGGTTTCGTTGCACTTTCCGAGCCCGTAGGGTATCTGATTGGCTTAAAAGTACAAGAAAACACTTCAAAAGTGACGTTTCTGAAGAATTTTAACAGTTTTCTTGTATCTACGAACGCCAGAATGCATAAAATTGACCTAAACGTCTCCTTTTCCTATTCTGAGTCGATTCTGCATGGTTTAAGTGTGTTTGGTGGCTCAGAACCATCAAAAAACGTTGAAATATAGTTCAAATTCAATAAAAATCGACAAAAATACAGTTTCTAGCTAAAATTTGATGGTTTCGTTGCACTTTCCGAGCCCGTTGGGTATCTGATTGGCTTAAAAGTACAAGAAAACACTTCAAAAGTGACGTTTCTGAAGAATTTTAACAGTTTTCTTGTATCTACGAACGCCAGAATGCATAAAATTGACCTAAACGTCTCCTTTTCCTATTCTGAGTCGATTCTGCATGCTTTAAGTGTGTTTGGTGGCTCAGAACCATCAAAAAACGTTGAAATATGGTTCAAATTCAATAAAAATCGACAAAAATACAGTTTCTAGCTAAAATTTGATGGTTTCGTTGCACTTTCCGAGCCCGTAGGGTATCTGATTGGCTTAAAAGTACAAGAAAACACTTCAAAAGTGACGTTTCTGAAGAATTTTAACAGTTTTCTTGTATCTACGAACGCCAGAATGCATAAAATTGACCTAAACGTCTCCTTTTCCTATTCTGAGTCGATTCTGCATGCTTTAAGTGTGTTTGGTGGCTCAGAACCATCAAAAAACGTTGAAATATAGTTCAAATTCAATAAAAATCGACAAAAATACAGTTTCTAGCTAAAATTTGTGGTTTCGTTGCACTTTCCGAGCCCGTAGCGTATCTGATTGGCTTAAAAGTACAAGAAAACAATTCAAAAGTGACGTTTCTGAAGAATTTTAACAGTTTTCTTGTATCTACGAACGCCAGAATGCATAAAATTGACCTAAACTTCTCCTTTTCCTATTCTGAGTCGATTCTGCATGCTTTAAGTGTGTTTGGTGGCTCAGAACCATCAAAAAACGTTGAAATATAGTTCAAATTCAATAAAAATCGACAAAAATACAGTTTCTAGCTAAAATTTGATGGTTTCGTTGCACTTTCCGAGACCGTAGGGTATCTGATTGGCTTAAAAGTACAAGAAAACACTTCAAAAGTGACGTTTCTGAAGAATTTTAACAGTTTTCTTGTATCTACGAACGCCAGAATGCATAAAATTGACCTAAACGTCTTCTTTTCCTATTCTGAGTCGATTCTGCATGCTTTAAGTGTGTTTGGTGGCTCAGAACCATCAAAAAACGTTGAAATATAGTTCAAATTCAATAAAAATCGACAAAAATACAGTTTCTATCTAAAATTTGATGGTTTCGTTGCACTTTCCGAGCCCGTAGGGTATCTGATTGGCTTAAAAGTACAAGAAAACACTTCAAAAGTGACGTTTCTGAAGAATTTTAACAGTTTTCTTGTATCTACGAACACCAGAATGCATAAAATTGACCTAAACGTCTCCTTTCCTATTCTGAGTCGATTCTGCATGCTTTAAGTGTGTTTGGTGGCTCAGAACCATCAAAAAACGTTGAAATATAGTTCAAATTCAATAAAAATCGACAAAAATACAGTTTCTAGCTAAAATTTGATGGTTTCGTTGCACTTTCCGAGCCCGTAGGGTATCTGATTGGCTTAAAAGTACAAGAAAACACTTCAAAAGTGACGTTTCTGAAGAATTTTAACAGTTTTCTTGTATCTACGAACGCCAGAATGCATAAAATTGACCTAAACGTCTCCTTTTCCTATTCTGAGTCGATTCTGCATGCTTTAAGAGTGTTTGGTGGCTCAGAACCATCAAAAAACGTTGAAATATAGTTCAAATTCAATAAAAATCGACAAAAATACAGTTTCTAGCTAAAATTTGATGGTTTCGTTGCACTTTCCGAGCCCGTAGGGTATCTGATTGGCTTAAAAGTACAAGAAAACACTTCAAAAGTGACGTTTCTGAAGAATTTTAACAGTTTTCTTGTATCTACGAACGCCAGAATGCATAAAATTGACCTAAACGTCTCCTTTTCCTATTCTGAGTCGATTCTGCATGCTTTAAGTGTGTTTGGTGGCTCAGAACCATCAAAAAACGTTGAAATATAGTTCAAATTCAATAAAAATCGACAAAAATACAGTTTCTAGCTAAAATTTGATGGTTTCGTTGCACTTTCCGAGCCCGTAGGGTATCTGATTGGCTTAAAAGTACAAGAAAACACTTCAAAAGTGACGTTTCTGAAGAATTTTAACAGTTTTCTTGTATCTACGAACGCCAGAATGCATAAAATTGACCTAAACGTCTCCTTTTCCTATTCTGAGTCGATTCTGCATGCTTTAAGTGTGTTTGGTGGCTCAGAACCATCAAAAAACGTTGAAATATAGTTCAAATTCTATAAAAATCGACAAAAATACAGTTTCTAGCTAAAATTTGATGGTTTCGTTGCACTTTCCGAGCCCGTAGGGTATCTGATTGGCTTAAAAGTACAAGAAAACACTTCAAAAGTGACGTTTCTGAAGAATTTTAACAGTTTTCTTGTATCTACGAACGCCAGAATGCATAAAATTGACCTAAACGTCTCCTTTTCCTATTCTGAGTCGATTCTGCATGCTTTAAGTGTGTTTGGTGGCTCAGAACCATCAAAAAACGTTGAAATATAGTTCAAATTCAATAAAAATCGACAAAAATACAGTTTCTAGCTAAAATTTGATGGTTTCGTTGCACTTTCCGAGCCCGTAGGGTATGTGATTGGCTTAAAAGTACAAGAAAACACTTCAAAAGTGACGTTTCTGAAGAATTTTAACAGTTTTCTTGTATCTACGAACGCCAGAATGCATAAAATTGACCTAAACGTCTCCTTTTCCTATTCTGAGTCGATTCTGCATGCTTTAAGTGTGTTTGGTGGCTCAGAACCATCAAAAAACGTTGAAATATAGTTCAAATTCAATAACAATCGACAAAAATACAGTTTCTAGCTAAAATTTGATGGTTTCGTTGCACTTTCCGAGCCCGTAGGGTATCTGATTGGCTTAAAAGTACAAGAAAACACTTCAAAAGTGACGTTTCTGAAGAATTTTAACAGTTTTCTTGTATCTACGAACGCCAGAATGCATAAAATTGACCTAAACGTCTCCTTTTCCTATTCTGAGTCGATTCTGCATGCTTTAAGTGTGTTTGGTGGCTCAGAACCATCAAAAAACGTTGAAATATAGTTCAAATTCAATAAAAATCGACAAAAATACAGTTTCTAGCTAAAATTTGATGGTTTCGTTGCACTTTCCGAGCCCGTAGGGTATCTGATTGGCTTAAAAGTACAAGAAAACACTTTAAAAGTGACGTTTCTGAAGAATTTTAACAGTTTTCTTGTATCTACGAACGCCAGAATGCATAAAATTGACCTAAACGTCTCCTTTTCCTATTCTGAGTCGATTCTGCATGCTTTAAGTGTGTTTGGTGGCTCAGAACCATCAAAAAACGTTGAAATATAATTCAAATTCTATAAAAATCGACAAAAATACAGTTTCTAGCTAAAATTTGATGGTTTCGTTGCACTTTCCGAGCCCGTAGGGTATCTGATTGGCTTAAAAGTACAAGAAAACACTTCATAAGTGACGTTTCTGAAGAATTTTAACAGTTTTCTTGTATCTACGAACGCCAGAATGCATAAAATTGACCTAAACGTCTCCTTTTCCTATTCTGAGTCGATTCTGCATGCTTTAAGTGTGTTTGGTGGCTCAGAACCATCAAAAAACGTTGAAATATAGTTCAAATTCAATAAAAATCGACAAAAATACTGTTTCTAGCTAAAATTTGATGGTTTCGTTGCACTTTCCGAGCCCGTAGGGTATCTGATTGGCTTAAAAGTACAAGAAAACACTTCAAAAGTGACGTTTCTGAAGAATTTTAACAGTTTTCTTGTATCTACGAACGCCAGAATGCATAAAATTGACCTAAACGTCTCCTTTTCCTATTCTGAGTCGATTCTGCATGCTTTAAGTGTGTTTGGTGGCTCAGAACCATCAAAAAACGTTGAAATATAGCTCAAATTCAATAAAAATCGACAAAAATACTGTTTCTAGCTAAAATTTTATGGTTTCGTTGCACTTTCCGAGCCCGTAGGTTATCTGATTGGCTTAAAAGTACAAGAAAACACTTCAAAAGTGACGTTTCTGAAGAATTTTAACAGTTTTCTTGTATCTACGAACGCCAGAATGCATAAAATTGACCTAAACGTCTCCTTTTCCTATTCTGAGTCGATTCTGCATGCTTTAAGTGTGTTTGGTGGCTCAGAACCATCAAAAAACGTTGAAATATAGTTCAAATTCAATAAAAATCGACAAAAATACAGTTTCTAGCTAAAATTTGATGGTTTCGTTGCACTTTCCGTGCCCGTAGGGTATCTGATTGGCTTAAAAGTACAAGAAAACACTTCAAAAGTGACGTTTCTGAAGAATTTTAACAGTTTTCTTGTATCTACGAACGCCAGAATGCATAAAATTGACCTAAACGTCTCCTTTTCCTATTCTGAGTCGATTCTGCATGCTTTAAGTGTGTTTGGTGGCTCAGAACCATCAAAAAACGTTGAAATATAGTTCAAATTCAATAAAAATCGACAAAAATACAGTTTCTAGCTAAAATTTGATGGTTTCGTTGCACTTTCCGAGCCCGTAGGGTATTTGATTGGCTTAAAAGTACAAGAAAACACTTCAAAAGTGACGTTTCTGAAGAATTTTAACAGTTTTCTTGTATCTACGAACGCCAGAATGCATAAAATTGACCTAAACGTCTCCTTTTCCTATTCTGAGTCGATTCTGCATGCTTTAAGTGTGTTTGGTGGCTCAGAACCATCAAAAAACGTTGAAATATAGTTCAAATTCAATAAAAATCGACAAAAATACAGTTTCTAGCTAAAATTTGATGGTTTCGTTGCACTTTCCGAGCCCGTAGGGTATCTGATTGGCTTAAAAGTACAAGAAAACACTTCAAAAGTGACGTTTCTGAAGAATTTTAACAGTTTTCTTGTATCTACGAACGCCAGAATGCTTAAAATTGACCTAAACGTCTCCTTTTCCTATTCTGAGTCGATTCTGCATGCTTTAAGTGTGTTTGGTGGCTCAGAACCATCAAAAAACGTTGAAATATAGTTCAAATTCAATAAAAATCGACAAAAATACAGTTTCTAGCTAAAATTTGATGGTTTCGTTGCACTTTCCGAGCCCGTAGGGTATCTGATTGGCTTAAAAGTACAAGAAAACACTTCAAAAGTGACGTTTCTGAAGAATTTTAACAGTTTTCTTGTATCTACGAATGCCAGAATGCATAAAATTGACCTAAACGTCTCCTTTTCCTATTCTGAGTCGATTCTGCATGCTTTAAGTGTGTTTGGTGGCTCAGAACCATCAAAAAACGTTGAAATATAGCTCAAATTCAATAAAAATCGACAAAAATACTGTTTCTAGCTAAAATTTTATGGTTTCGTTGCACTTTCCGAGCCCGTAGGTTATCTGATTGGCTTAAAAGTACAAGAAAACACTTCAAAAGTGACGTTTCTGAAGAATTTTAACAGTTTTCTTGTATCTACGAACGCCAGAATGCATAAAATTGACCTAAACGTCTCCTTTTCCTATTCTGAGTCGATTCTGCATGCTTTAAGTGTGTTTGGTGGCTCAGAACCATCAAAAAACGTTGAAATATAGTTCAAATTCAATAAAAATCGACAAAAATACAGTTTCTAGCTAAAATTTGATGGTTTCGTTGCACTTTCCGTGCCCGTAGGGTATCTGATTGGCTTAAAAGTACAAGAAAACACTTCAAAAGTGACGTTTCTGAAGAATTTTAACAGTTTTCTTGTATCTACGAACGCCAGAATGCATAAAATTGACCTAAACGTCTCCTTTTCCTATTCTGAGTCGATTCTGCATGCTTTAAGTGTGTTTGGTGGCTCAGAACCATCAAAAAACGTTGAAATATAGTTCAAATTCAATAAAAATCGACAAAAATACAGTTTCTAGCTAAAATTTGATGGTTTCGTTGCACTTTCCGAGCCCGTAGGGTATTTGATTGGCTTAAAAGTACAAGAAAACACTTCAAAAGTGACGTTTCTGAAGAATTTTAACAGTTTTCTTGTATCTACGAACGCCAGAATGCATAAAATTGACCTAAACGTCTCCTTTTCCTATTCTGAGTCGATTCTGCATGCTTTAAGTGTGTTTGGTGGCTCAGAACCATCAAAAAACGTTGAAATATAGTTCAAATTCAATAAAAATCGACAAAAATACAGTTTCTAGCTAAAATTTGATGGTTTCGTTGCACTTTCCGAGCCCGTAGGGTATCTGATTGGCTTAAAAGTACAAGAAAACACTTCAAAAGTGACGTTTCTGAAGAATTTTAACAGTTTTCTTGTATCTACGAACGCCAGAATGCTTAAAATTGACCTAAAGGTCTCCTTTTCCTATTCTGAGTCGATTCTGCATGCTTTAAGTGTGTTTGGTGGCTCAGAACCATCAAAAAACGTTGAAATATAGTTCAAATTCAATAAAAATCGACAAAAATACAGTTTCTAGCTAAAATTTGATGGTTTCGTTGCACTTTCCGAGCCCGTAGGGTATCTGATTGGCTTAAAAGTACAAGAAAACACTTCAAAAGTGACGTTTCTGAAGAATTTTAACAGTTTTCTTGTATCTACGAATGCCAGAATGCATAAAATTGACCTAAACGTCTCCTTTTCCTATTCTGAGTCGATTCTGCATGCTTTAAGTGTGTTTGGTGGCTCAGAACCATCAAAAAACGTTGAAATATAGTTCAAATTCAATAAAAATCGACAAAAATACAGTTTCTAGCTAAAATTTGATGGTTTCGTTGCACTTTCCGAGCCCGTAGGGTATCTGATTGGCTTAAAAGTACAAGAAAACACTTCAAAAGTGACGTTTCTGAAGAATTTTAACAGTTTTCTTGTATCTACGAACGCCAGAATGCATAAAATTGACCTAAACGTCTCCTTTTCCTATTCTGAGTCGATTCTGCATGCTTTAAGTGTGTTTGGTGGCTCAGAACCATCAAAAAACGTTGAAATATAGTTCAAATTCAATAAAAATCGACAAAAATACAGTTTCTAGCTAAAATTTGATGGTTTCGTTGCACTTTCCGAGCCCGTAGGGTATCTGATTGGCTTAAAAGTACAAGAAAACACTTCAAAAGTGACGTTTCTGAAGAATTTTAACAGTTTTCTTGTATCTACGAACGCCAGAATGCATAAAATTGACCTAAACGTCTCCTTTTCCTATTCTGAGTCGATTCTGCATGCTTTAAGTGTGTTTGGTGGCTCAGAACCATCAAAAAACGTTGAAATATAGTTCAAATTCAATAAAAATCGACAAAAATACAGTTTCTAGCTAAAATTTGATGGTTTCGTTGCACTTTCCGAGCCCGTTGGGTATCTGATTGGCTTAAAAGTACAAGAAAACACTTCAAAAGTGACGTTTCTGAAGAATTTTAACAGTTTTCTTGTATCTACGAACGCCAGAATGCATAAAATTGACCTAAACGTCTCCTTTTCCTATTCTGAGTCGATTCTGCATGCTTTAAGTGTGTTTGGTGGCTCAGAACCATCAAAAAACGTTGAAATATAGTTCAAATTCAATAAAACTCGACAAAAATACAGTTTCTAGCTGAAATTTGATGGTTTCGTTGCACTTTCCGAGCCCGTAGGGTATCTGATTGGCTTAAAAGTACAAGAAGACACTTCAAAAGTGACGTTTCTGAAGAATTTTAACAGTTTTCTTGTATCTACGAACGCCAGAATGCATAAAATTGACCTAAACGTCTCCTTTTCCTATTCTGAGTCGATTCTGCATGCTTTAAGTGTGTTTGGTGGCTCAGAACCATCAAAAAACGTTGAAATATAGTTCAAATTCAATAAAAATCGACAAAAATACAGTTTCTAGCTAAAATTTGATGGTTTCGTTGCACTTTCCGAGCCCGTAGGGTATCTGATTGGCTTAAAAGTACAAGAAAACACTTCAAAAGTGACGTTTCTGAAGAATTTTAACAGTTTTCTTGTATCTACGAACGCCAGAATGCATAAAATTGACCTAAACGTCTCCTTTTCCTATTCTGAGTCGATTCTGCATGCTTTAAGTGTGTTTGGTGGCTCAGAACCATCAAAAAACGTTGAAATATAGTTCAAATTCAATAAAAATCGACAAAAATACAGTTTCTAGCTAAAATTTGATGGTTTCGTTGCACTTTCCGAGCCCGTAGGGTATCTGATTGGCTTAAAAGTACAAGAAAACACTTCAAAAGTGACGTTTCTGAAGAATTTTAACAGTTTTCTTGTATCTACGAACGCCAGAATGCATAAAATTAACCTAAACGTCTCCTTTTCCTATTCTGAGTCGATTCTGCATGCTTTAAGTGTGTTTGGTGGCTCAGAACCATCAAAAAACGTTGAAATATAGTTCAAATTCAATAAAAATCGACAAAAATACAGTTTCTAGCTAAAATTTGATGGTTTCGTTGCACTTTCCGAGCCCGTAGGGTATCTGATTGGCTTAAAAGTACAAGAAAACACTTCAAAAGTGACGTTTCTGAAGAATTTTAACAGTTTTCTTGTATCTACGAACGCCAGAATGCATAAAACTGACCTAAACGTCTCCTTTTCCTATTCTGAGTCGATTCTGCATGCTTTAAGTGTGTTTGGTGGCTCAGAACCATCAAAAAACGTTGAAATATAGTTCAAATTCAATAAAAATCGACAAAAATACAGTTTCTAGCTAAAATTTGATGGTCTCGTTGCACTTTCCGAGCCCGTAGGGTATCTGATTGGCTTAAAAGTACAAGAAAACACTTCAAAAGTGACGTTTCTGAAGAATTTTAACAGTTTTCTTGTATCTACGAACGCCAGAATGCATAAAATTGACCTAAACGTCTCCTTTTCCTATTCTGAGTCGATTCTGCATGCTTTAAGTGTGTTTGGTGGCTCAGAACCATCAAAAAACGTTGAAATATAGTTCAAATTCAATAAAAATCGACAAAAATACAGTTTCTAGCTAAAATTTGATGGTTTCGTTGCACTTTCCGAGCCCGTTGGGTATCTGATTGGCTTAAAAGTACAAGAAAACACTTCAAAAGTGATGTTTCTGAAGAATTTTAACAGTTTTCTTGTATCTACGAACGCCAGAATGCATAAAATTGACCTAAACGTCTCCTTTTCCTATTCTGAGTCGATTCTGCATGCTTTAAGTGTGTTTGGTGGCTCAGAACCATCAAAAAACGTTGAAATATAGTTCAAATTCAATAAAAATCGACAAAAATACAGTTTCTAGCTAAAATTTGATGGTTTCGTTGCACTTTCCGAGCCCATAGGGTATCTGATTGGCTTAAAAGTACAAGAAAACACTTCAAAAGTGACGTTTCTGAAGAATTTTAACAGTTTTCTTGTATCTACGAACGCCAGAATGCATAAAATTGACTTAAACGTCTCCTTTTCCTATTCTGAGTCGATTCTGCATGCTTTAAGTGTGTTTGGTGGCTCAGAACCATCAAAAAACGTTGAAATATAGTTCAAATTCAATAAAAATCGACAAAAATACAGTTTCTAGCTAAAATTTGATGGTTTCGTTGCACTTTCCGAGCCCGTAGGGTATCTGATTGGCTTAAAAGTACAAGAAAACACTTCAAAAGTGACGTTTCTGAAGAATTTTAACAGTTTTCTTGTATCTACGAACGCCAGAATGCATAAAATTGACCTAAACGTCTCCTTTTCCTATTCTGAGTCGATTCTGCATGGTTTAAGTGTGTTTGGTGGCTCAGAACCATCAAAAAACGTTGAAATATAGTTCAAATTCAATAAAAATCGACAAAAATACAGTTTCTAGCTAAAATTTGATGGTTTCGTTGCACTTTCCGAGCCCGTAGGGTATCTGATTGGCTTAAAAGTACAAGAAAACACTTCAAAAGTGACGTTTCTGAAGAATTTTAACAGTTTTCTTGTATCTACGAACGCCAGAATGCATAAAATTGACCTAAACGTCTCCTTTTCCTATTCTGAGTCGATTCTGCATGGTTTAAGTGTGTTTGGTGGCTCAGAACCATCAAAAAACGTTGAAATATAGTTCAAATTCAATAAAAATCGACAAAAATACAGTTTCTAGCTAAAATTTGATGGTTTCGTTGCACTTTCCGAGCCCGTAGGGTATCTGATTGGCTTAAAAGTACAAGAAAACACTTCAAAAGTGACGTTTCTGAAGAATTTTAACAGTTTTCTTGTATCTACGAACGCCAGAATGCATAAAATTGACCTAAACGTCTCCTTTTCCTATTCTGAGTCGATTCTGCATGCTTTAAGTGTGTTTGGTGGCTCAGAACCATCAAAAAACGTTGAAATATAGTTCAAATTCAATAAAAATCGACAAAAATACAGTTTCTAGCTAAAATTTGTGGTTTCGTTGCACTTTCCGAGCCCGTAGCGTATCTGATTGGCTTAAAAGTACAAGAAAACAATTCAAAAGTGACGTTTCTGAAGAATTTTAACAGTTTTCTTGTATCTACGAACGCCAGAATGCATAAAATTGACCTAAACTTCTCCTTTTCCTATTCTGAGTCGATTCTGCATGCTTTAAGTGTGTTTGGTGGCTCAGAACCATCAAAAAACTTTGAAATATAGTTCAAATTCAATAAAAATCGACAAAAATACAGTTTCTAGCTAAAATTTGATGGTTTCGTTGCACTTTCCGAGCCCATAGGGTATCTGATTGGCTTAAAAGTACAAGAAAACACTTCAAAAGTGACGTTTCTGAAGAATTTTAACAGTTTTCTTGTATCTACGAACGCCTGAATGCATAAAATTGACCTAAACGTCTTCTTTTCCTATTCTGAGTCGATTCTGCATGCTTTAAGTGTGTTTGGTGGCTCAGAACCATCAAAAAACGTTGAAATATAGTTCAAATTCAATAAAAATCGACAAAAATACAGTTTCTAGCTAAAATTTGATGGTTTCGTTGCACTTTCCGAGCCCGTAGGGTATCTGATTGGCTTAAAAGTACAAGAAAACACTTCAAAAGTGACGTTTCTGAAGAATTTTAACAGTTTTCTTGTATCTACGAACGCCAGAATGCATAAAACTGACCTAAACGTCTCCTTTTCCTATTCTGAGTCGATTCTGCATGCTTTAAGTGTGTTTGGTGGCTCAGAACCATCAAAAAACGTTGAAATATAGTTCAAATTCAATAAAAATCGACAAAAATACAGTTTCTAGCTAAAATTTGATGGTCTCGTTGCACTTTCCGAGCCCGTAGGGTATCTGATTGGCTTAAAAGTACAAGAAAACACTTCAAAAGTGACGTTTCTGAAGAATTTTAACAGTTTTCTTGTATCTACGAACGCCAGAATGCATAAAATTGACCTAAACGTCTCCTTTTCCTATTCTGAGTCGATTCTGCATGCTTTAAGTGTGTTTGGTGGCTCAGAACCATCAAAAAACGTTGAAATATAGTTCAAATTCAATAAAAATCGACAAAAATACAGTTTCTAGCTAAAATTTGATGGTTTCGTTGCACTTTCCGAGCCCGTTGGGTATCTGATTGGCTTAAAAGTACAAGAAAACACTTCAAAAGTGATGTTTCTGAAGAATTTTAACAGTTTTCTTGTATCTACGAACGCCAGAATGCATAAAATTGACCTAAACGTCTCCTTTTCCTATTCTGAGTCGATTCTGCATGCTTTAAGTGTGTTTGGTGGCTCAGAACCATCAAAAAACGTTGAAATATAGTTCAAATTCAATAAAAATCGACAAAAATACAGTTTCTAGCTAAAATTTGATGGTTTCGTTGCACTTTCCGAGCCCATAGGGTATCTGATTGGCTTAAAAGTACAAGAAAACACTTCAAAAGTGACGTTTCTGAAGAATTTTAACAGTTTTCTTGTATCTACGAACGCCAGAATGCATAAAATTGACCTAAACGTCTCCTTTTCCTATTCTGAGTCGATTCTGCATGCTTTAAGTGTGTTTGGTGGCTCAGAACCATCAAAAAACGTTGAAATATAGTTCAAATTCAATAAAAATCGACAAAAATACAGTTTCTAGCTAAAATTTGATGGTTTCGTTGCACTTTCCGAGCCCGTAGGGTATCTGATTGGCTTAAAAGTACAAGAAAACACTTCAAAAGTGACGTTTCTGAAGAATTTTAACAGTTTTCTTGTATCTACGAACGCCAGAATGCATAAAATTGACCTAAACGTCTCCTTTTCCTATTCTGAGTCGATTCTGCATGGTTTAAGTGTGTTTGGTGGCTCAGAACCATCAAAAAACGTTGAAATATAGTTCAAATTCAATAAAAATCGACAAAAATACAGTTTCTAGCTAAAATTTGATGGTTTCGTTGCACTTTCCGAGCCCGTAGGGTATCTGATTGGCTTAAAAGTACAAGAAAACACTTCAAAAGTGACGTTTCTGAAGAATTTTAACAGTTTTCTTGTATCTACGAACGCCAGAATGCATAAAATTGACCTAAACGTCTCCTTTTCCTATTCTGAGTCGATTCTGCATGGTTTAAGTGTGTTTGGTGGCTCAGAACCATCAAAAAACGTTGAAATATAGTTCAAATTCAATAAAAATCGACAAAAATACAGTTTCTAGCTAAAATTTGATGGTTTCGTTGCACTTTCCGAGCCCGTAGGGTATCTGATTGGCTTAAAAGTACAAGAAAACACTTCAAAAGTGACGTTTCTGAAGAATTTTAACAGTTTTCTTGTATCTACGAACGCCAGAATGCATAAAATTGACCTAAACGTCTCCTTTTCCTATTCTGAGTCGATTCTGCATGCTTTAAGTGTGTTTGGTGGCTCAGAACCATCAAAAAACGTTGAAATATAGTTCAAATTCAATAAAAATCGACAAAAATACAGTTTCTAGCTAAAATTTGATGGTTTCGTTGCACTTTCCGAGCCCGTAGGGTATCTGATTGGCTTAAAAGTACAAGAAAACACTTCAAAAGTGACGTTTCTGAAGAATTTTAACAGTTTTCTTGTATCTACGAACGCCAGAATGCATAAAATTGACCTAAACGTCTCCTTTTCCTATTCTGAGTCGATGCTGCATGCTTTAAGTGTGTTTGGTGGCTCAGAACCATCAAAAAACGTTGAAATATAGTTCAAATTCAATAAAAATCGACAAAAATACAGTTTCTAGCTAATATTTGTGGTTTCGTTGCACTTTCCGAGCCCGTAGCGTATCTGATTGGCTTAAAAGTACAAGAAAACAATTCAAAAGTGACGTTTCTGAAGAATTTTAACAGTTTTCTTGTATCTACGAACGCCAGAATGCATAAAATTGACCTAAACTTCTCCTTTTCCTATTCTGAGTCGATTCTGCATGCTTTAAGTGTGTTTGGTGGCTCAGAACCATCAAAAAACGTTGAAATATAGTTCAAATTCAATAAAAATCGACAAAAATACAGTTTCTAGCTAAAATTTGATGGTTTCGTTGCACTTTCCGAGCCCGTAGGGTATCTGATTGGCTTAAAAGTACAAGAAAACACTTCAAAAGTGACGTTTCTGAAGAATTTTAACAGTTTTCTTGTATCTACGAACGCCAGAATGCATAAAATTGACCTAAACGTCTCCTTTTCCTATTCTGAGTCGATTCTGCATGCTTTAAGTGTGTTTGGTGGCTCAGAACCATCAAAAAACGTTGAAATATAGTTCAAATTCAATAAAAATCGACAAAAATACAGTTTCTAGCTAAAATTTGATGGTTTCGTTGCACTTTCCGAGCCCGTAGGGTATCTGATTGGCTTAAAAGTACAAGAAAACACTTCAAAAGTGACGTTTCTGAAGAATTTTAACAGTTTTCTTGTATCTACGAACGCCAGAATGCATAAAATTGACCTAAACGTCTCCTTTTCCTATTCTGAGTCGATTCTGCATGCTTTAAGTGTGTTTGGTGGCTCAGAACCATCAAAAAACGTTGAAATATAGTTCAAATTCAATAAAAATCGACAAAAATACAGTTTCTAGCTAAAATTTGATGGTTTCGTTGCACTTTCCGAGCCCGTTGGGTATCTGATTGGCTTAAAAGTACAAGAAAACACTTCAAAAGTGACGTTTCTGAAGAATTTTAACAGTTTTCTTGTATCTACGAACGCCAGAATGCATAAAATTGACCTAAACGTCTCCTTTTCCTATTCTGAGTCGATTCTGCATGCTTTAAGTGTGTTGGGTGGCTCAGAACCATCAAAAAACGTTGAAATATAGTTCAAATTCAATAAAAATCGACAAAAATACAGTTTCTAGCTAAAATTTTATGGTTTCGTTGCACTTTCCGAGCCCGTAGGGTATCCGATTGGCTTAAAAGTACAAGAAAACAATTCAAAAGTGACGTTTCTGAAGAATTTTAACAGTTTTCTTGTATCTACGAACGCCAGAATGCATAAAATTGACCTAAACGTCTCCTTTTCCTATTCTGAGTCGATTCTGCATGCTTTAAGTGTGTTTGGTGGCTCAGAACCATCAAAAAACGTTGAAATATAGTTCAAATTCAATAAAAATCGACAAAAATACAGTTTCTAGCTAAAATTTGATGGTTTCGTTGCACTTTCCGAGCCCGTAGGGTATCTGATTGGCTTAAAAGTACAAGAAAACACTTCAAAAGTGACGTTTCTGAAGAATTTTAACAGTTTTCTTGTATCTACGAACGCCAGAATGCATAAAATTGACCTAAACGTCTCCTTTTCCTATTCTGAGTCGATTCTGCATGCTTTAAGTGTGTTTGGTGGCTCAGAACCATCAAAAAACGTTGAAATATAGTTCAAATTCAATAAAAATCGACAAAAATACAGTTTCTAGCTAAAATTTGATGGTTTCGTTGCACTTTCCGAGCCCGTAGGGTATCTGATTGGCTTAAAATGTACAAGAAAACACTTCAAAAGTGACGTTTCTGAAGAATTTTAACAGTTTTCTTGTATCTACGAACGCCAGAATGCATAAAATTGACCTAAACGTCTCCTTTTCCTATTCTGAGTCGATTCTGCATGCTTTAAGTGTGTTTGGTGGCTCAGAAGCATCAAAAAACGTTGAAATATAGTTCAAATTCAATAAAAATCGACAAAAATACAGTTTCTAGCTAAAATTTGATGGTTTCGTTGCACTTTCCGAGCCCGTAGGGTATCTGATTGGCTTAAAAGTACAAGAAAACACTTCAAAAGTGACGTTTCTGAAGAATTTTAACAGTTTTCTTGTATCTACGAACGCCAGAATGCATAAAATTGACCTAAACGTCTCCTTTTCCTATTCTGAGTCGATTCTGCATGCTTTAAGTGTGTTTGGTGGCTCAGAACCATCAAAAAACGTTGAAATATAGTTCAAATTCAATAAAAATCGACAAAAATACAGTTTCTAGCTAAAATTTGATGGTTTCGTTGCACTTTCCGAGCCCGTAGGGTATCTGATTGGCTTAAAAGTACAAGAAAACACTTCAAAAGTGACGTTTCTGAAGAATTTTAACAGTTTTCTTGTATCTACGAACGCCAGAATGCATAAAATTGACCTAAACGTCTCCTTTTCCTATTCTGAGTCGATTCTGCATGCTTTAAGTGTGTTTGGTGGCTCAGAACCATCAAAAAACGTTGAAATATAGTTCAAATTCAATAAAAATCGACAAAAATACAGTTTCTAGCTAAAATTTGATGGTTTCGTTGCACTTTCCGAGCCCGTAGGGTATCTGATTCGCTTAAAAGTACAAGAAAACACTTCAAAAGTGACGTTTCTGAAGAATTTTAACAGTTTTCTTGTATCTACGAACGCCAGAATGCATAAAATTGATCTAAACGTCTCCTTTTCCTATTCTGAGTCGATTCTGCATGCTTTAAGTGTGTTTGGTGGCTCAGAACCATCAAAAAACGTTGAAATATAGTTCAAATTCAATAAAAATCGACAAAAATACAGTTTCTAGCTAAAATTTGATGGTTTCGTTCCACTTTCCGAGCCCGTAGGGTATCTGATTGGCTTAAAAGTACAAGAAAACACTTCAAAAGTGACGTTTCCGAAGAATTTTAACAGTTTTCTTGTATCTACGAACGCCAGAATGCATAAAATTGACCTAAACGTCTCCTTTTCCTATTCTGAGTCGATTCTGCATGCTTTAAGTGTGTTTGGTGGCTCAGAACCATCAAAAAACGTTGAAATATAGTTCAAATTCAATAAAAATCGACAAAAATACAGTTTCTAGCTAAAATTTGATGGTTTCGTTGCACCTTCCGAGCCCGTTGGGTATCTGATTGGCTTAAAAGTACAAGAAAACACTTCAGAAGTGACGTTTCTGAAGAATTTTAACAGTTTTCTTGTATCTACGAACGCCAGAATGCATAAAATTGACCTAAACGTCTCCTTTTCCTCTTCTGAGTCGATTCTGCATGCTTTAAGTGTGTTTGGTGGCTCAGAACCATCAAAAAACGTTGAAATATAGTTCAAATTCAATAAAAATCGACAAAAATACAGTTTCTAGCTAAAATTTGATGGTTTCGTTGCACTTTCCGAGCCCGTAGGGTATCTGATTGGCTTAAAATGTACAAGAAAACACTTCAAAAGTGACGTTTCTGAAGAATTTTAACAGTTTTCTTGTATCTACGAACGCCAGAATGCATAAAATTGACCTAAACGTCTCCTTTTCCTATTCTGAGTCGATTCTGCATGCTTTAAGTGTGTTTGGTGGCTCAGAAGCATCAAAAAACGTTGAAATATAGTTCAAATTCAATAAAAATCGACAAAAATACAGTTTCTAGCTAAAATTTGATGGTTTCGTTGCACTTTCCGAGCCCGTAGGGTATCTGATTGGCTTAAAAGTACAAGAAAACACTTCAAAAGTGACGTTTCTGAAGAATTTTAACAGTTTTCTTGTATCTACGAACGCCAGAATGCATAAAATTGACCTAAACGTCTCCTTTTCCTATTCTGAGTCGATTCTGCATGCTTTAAGTGTGTTTGGTGGCTCAGAACCATCAAAAAACGTTGAAATATAGTTCAAATTCAATAAAAATCGACAAAAATACAGTTTCTAGCTAAAATTTGATGGTTTCGTTGCACTTTCCGAGCCCGTAGGGTATCTGATTGGCTTAAAAGTACAAGAAAACACTTCAAAAGTGACGTTTCTGAAGAATTTTAACAGTTTTCTTGTATCTACGAACGCCAGAATGCATAAAATTGACCTAAACGTCTCCTTTTCCTATTCTGAGTCGATTCTGCATGCTTTAAGTGTGTTTGGTGGCTCAGAACCATCAAAAAACGTTGAAATATAGTTCAAATTCAATAAAAATCGACAAAAATACAGTTTCTAGCTAAAATTTGATGGTTTCGTTGCACTTTCCGAGCCCGTAGGGTATCTGATTCGCTTAAAAGTACAAGAAAACACTTCAAAAGTGACGTTTCTGAAGAATTTTAACAGTTTTCTTGTATCTACGAACGCCAGAATGCATAAAATTGATCTAAACGTCTCCTTTTCCTATTCTGAGTCGATTCTGCATGCTTTAAGTGTGTTTGGTGGCTCAGAACCATCAAAAAACGTTGAAATATAGTTCAAATTCAATAAAAATCGACAAAAATACAGTTTCTAGCTAAAATTTGATGGTTTCGTTCCACTTTCCGAGCCCGTAGGGTATCTGATTGGCTTAAAAGTACAAGAAAACACTTCAAAAGTGACGTTTCCGAAGAATTTTAACAGTTTTCTTGTATCTACGAACGCCAGAATGCATAAAATTGACCTAAACGTCTCCTTTTCCTATTCTGAGTCGATTCTGCATGCTTTAAGTGTGTTTGGTGGCTCAGAACCATCAAAAAACGTTGAAATATAGTTCAAATTCAATAAAAATCGACAAAAATACAGTTTCTAGCTAAAATTTGATGGTTTCGTTGCACTTTCCGAGCCCGTAGGGTATCTGATTGGCTTAAAAGTACAAGAAAACACTTCAAAAGTGACGTTTCTGAAGAATTTTAACAGTTTTCTTGTATCTACGAACGCCAGAATGCATAAAATTGACCTAAACTTCTCCTTTTCCTATTCTGAGTCGATTCTGCATGCTTTAAGTGTGTTTGGTGGCTCAGAACCATCAAAAAACGTTGAAATATAGTTCAAATTCAATAAAAATCGACAAAAATACAGTTTCTAGCTAACATTTGATGGTTTCGTTGCACTTTCCGAGCCCGTAGGGTATCTGATTGGCTTAAAAGTACAAGAAAACACTTCAAAAGTGACGTTTCTGAAGAATTTTAACAGTTTTCTTGTATCTACGAACGCCAGAATGCATAAAATTGACCTAAACGTCTCCTTTTCCTATTCTGAGTCGATTCTGCATGCTTTAAGTGTGTTTGGTGGCTCAGAACCATCAAAAAACGTTGAAATATAGTTCAAATTCAATAAAAATCGACAAAAATACAGTTTCTAGCTAAAATTTGATGGTTTCGTTGCACTTTCCGAGCCCGTAGGGTATCTGATTGGCTTAAAAGTACAAGAAAACACTTCAAAAGTGACGTTTCTGAAGAATTTTAACAGTTTTCTTGTATCTACGAACGCCAGAATGCATAAAATTGGCCTAAACGTCTCCTTTTCCTATTCTGAGTCAATTCTGCATGCTTTAAGTGTGTTTGGTGGCTCAGAACCATCAAAAAACGTTGAAATATAGTTCAAATTCAATAAAAATCGACAAAAATACAGTTTCTAGCTAAAATTTGATGGTTTCGTTGCACTTTCCGAGCCCGTAGGGTATCTGATTGGCTTAAAAGTACAAGAAAACACTTCAAAAGTGACGTTTCTGAAGAATTTTAACAGTTTTCTTGTATCTACGAACGCCAGAATGCATAAAATTGACCTAAACGTCTCCTTTTCCTATTCTGAGTCGATTCTGCATGCTTTAAGTGTGTTTGGTGGCTCAGAAGCATCAAAAAACGTTGAAATATAGTTCAAATTCAATAAAAATCGACAAAAATACAGTTTCTAGCTAAAATTTGATGGTTTCGTTGCACTTTCCGAGCCCGTAGGGTATCTGATTGGCTTAAAAGTACAAGAAAACACTTCAAAAGTGACGTTTCCGAAGAATTTTAACAGTTTTCTTGTATCTACGAACGCCAGAATGCATAAAATTGACCTAAACGTCTCCTTTTCCTATTCTGAGTCGATTCTGCATGCTTTAAGTGTGTTTGGTGGCTCAGAACCATCAAAAAACGTTGAAATATAGTTCAAATTCAATAAAAATCGACAAAAATACAGTTTCTAGCTAAAATTTGATGGTTTCGTTGCACTTTCCGAGCCCGTAAGGTATCTGATTGGCTTAAAAGTACAAGAAAACACTTCAAAAGTGACGTTTCTGAAGAATTTTAACAGTTTTCTTGTATCTACGAACGCCAGAATGCATAAAATTGACCTAAACTTCTCCTTTTCCTATTCTGAGTCGATTCTGCATGCTTTAAGTGTGTTTGGTGGCTCAGAACCATCAAAAAACGTTGAAATATAGTTCAAATTCAATAAAAATCGACAAAAATACAGTTTCTAGCTAAAATTTGATGGTTTCGTTGCACTTTCCGAGCCCGTAGGGTATCTGATTGGCTTAAAAGTACAAGAAAACACTTCAAAAGTGACGTTTCTGAAGAATTTTAACAGTTTTCTTGTATCTACGAACGCCAGAATGCATAAAATTGACCTAAACGTCTCCTTTTCCTCTTCTGAGTCGATTCTGCATGCTTTAAGTGTGTTTGGTGGCTCAGAACCATCAAAAAACGTTGAAATATAGTTCAAATTCAATAAAAATCGACAAAAATACAGTTTCTAGCTAAAATTTGATGGTTTCGTTGCACTTTCCGAGCCCGTAGGGTATCTGATTGGCTTAAAAGTACAAGAAAACACTTCAAAAGTGACGTTTCTGAAGAATTTTAACAGTTTTCTTGTATCTACGAACGCCAGAATGCATAAAATTGACCTAAACGTCTCCTTTTCCTATTCTGAGTCGATTCTGCATGCTTTAAGTGTGTTTGGTGGCTCAGAACCATCAAAAAACGTTGAAATATAGTTCAAATTCAATAAAAATCGACAAAAATACAGTTTCTAGCTAAAATTTGATGGTTTCGTTGCACTTTCCGAGCCCGTAGGGTATCTGATTGGCTTAAAAGTACAAGAAAACACTTCAAAAGTGACGTTTCTGAAGAATTTTAACAGTTTTCTTGTATCTACGAACGCCAGAATGCATAAAATTGACCTAAACGTCTCCTTTTCCTGTTCTGAGTCGATTCTGCATGCTTTAAGTGCGTTTGGTGGCTCAGAACCATCAAAAAACGTTGAAATATAGTTCAAATTCAATAAAAATCGACAAAAATACAGTTTCTAGCTAAAATTTGATGGTTTCGTTGCACTTTCCGAGCCCGTAGGGTATCTGATTGGCTTAAAAGTACAAGAAAACACTTCAAAAGTGACGTTTCTGAAGAATTTTAACAGTTTTCTTGTATCTACGAACGCCAGAATGCATTAAATTGACCTAAACGTCTCCTTTTCCTATTCTGAGTCGATTCTGCATGCTTTAAGTGTGTTTGGTGGCTCAGAACCATCAAAAAACGTTGAAATATAGTTCAAATTCAATAAAAATCGACAAAAATACAGTTTCTAGCTAAAATTTGATGGTTTCGTTGCACTTTCCGAGCCCGTAGGGTATCTGATTGGCTTAAAAGTACAAGAAAACACTTCAAAAGTGACGTTTCTGAAGAATTTTAACAGTTTTCTAGTATCTACGAACGCCAGAATGCATAAAATTGACCTAAACGTCTCCTTTTCCTATTCTGAGTCGATTCTGCATGCTTTAAGTGTGTTTGGTGGCTCAGAACCATCAAAAAACGTTGAAATATAGTTCAAATTCAATAAAAATCGACAAAAATACAGTTTCTAGCTAAAATTTGATGGTTTCGTTGCACTTTCCGAGCCCGTAGGGTATCTGATTGGCTTAAAAGTACAAGAAAACACTTCAAAAGTGACGTTTCTGAAGAATTTTAACAGTTTTCTTGTATCTACGAACGCCAGAATGCATAAAATTGACCTAAACGTCTCCTTTTCCTCTTCTGAGTCGATTCTGCATGCTTTAAGTGTGTTTGGTGGCTCAGAACCATCAAAAAACGTTGAAATATAGTTCAAATTCAATAAAAATCGACAAAAATACAGTTTCTAGCTAAAATTTGATGGTTTCGTTGCACTTTCCGAGCCCGTAGGGTATCTGATTGGCTTAAAAGTACAAGAAAACACTTCAAAAGTGACGTTTCTGAAGAATTTTAACAGTTTTCTTGTATCTACGAACGCCAGAATGCATAAAATTGACCTAAACGTCTCCTTTTCCTATTCTGAGTCGATTCTGCATGCTTTAAGTGTGTTTGGTGGCTCAGAACCATCAAAAAACGTTAAAATATAGTTCAAATTCAATAAAAATCGACAAAAATACAGTTTCTAGCTAAAATTTGATGGTTTCGTTGCACTTTCCGAGCCCGTAGGGTATCTGATTGGCTTAAAAGTACAAGAAAACACTTCAAAAGTGACGTTTCTGAAGAATTTTAACAGTTTTCTTGTATCTACGAACGCCAGAATGCATAAAATTGACCTAAACGTCTCCTTTTCCTGTTCTGAGTCGATTCTGCATGCTTTAAGTGTGTTTGGTGGCTCAGAACCATCAAAAAACGTTGAAATATAGTTCAAATTCAATAAAAATCGACAAAAATACAGTTTCTAGCTAAAATTTGATGGTTTCGTTGCACTTTCCGAGCCCGTAGGGTATCTGATTGGCTTAAAAGTACAAGAAAACACTTCAAAAGTGACGTTTCTGAAGAATTTTAACAGTTTTCTTGTATCTACGAACGCCAGAATGCATAAAATTGACCTAAACGTCTCCTTTTCCTATTCTGAGTCGATTCTGCATGCTTTAAGTGTGTTTGGTGGCTCAGAACCATCAAAAAACGTTGAAATATAGTTCAAATTCAATAAAAATCGACAAAAATACAGTTTCTAGCTAAAATTTGATGGTTTCGTTGCACTTTCCGAGCCCGTAGGGTATCTGATTGGCTTAAAAGGACAAGAAAACACTTCAAAAGTGACGTTCCTGAAGAATTTTAACAGTTTTCTTGTATCTACGAACGCCAGAATGCATAAAATTGACCTAAACGTCTCCTTTTCCTATTCTGAGTCGATTCTGCATGCTTTAAGTGTGTTTGGTGGCTCAGAACCATCAAAAAACGTTGAAATATAGTTCAAATTCAATAAAAATCGACAAAAATACAGTTTCTAGCTAAAATTTGATGGTTTCGTTGCACTTTCCGAGCCCGTAGGGTATCTGATTGGCTTAAAAGTACAAGAAAACACTTCAAATTGACGTTTCTGAAGAATTTTAACAGTTTTCTTGTACCTACGAACGCCAGAATGCATAAAATTGACCTAAACGTCTCCTTTTCCTATTCTGAGTCGATTCTGCATGCTTTAAGTGTGTTTGGTGGCTCAGAACCATCAAAAAATGTTGAAATATAGTTCAAATTCAATAAAAATCGACAAAAATACAGTTTCTAGCTAAAATTTGATGGTTTCGTTGCACTTTCCGAGCCCGTAGGGTATCTGATTGGCTTAAAAGTACAAGAAAACACTTCAAAAGTGACGTTTCTGAAGAATTTTAACAGTTTTCTTGTATCTACGAACGCCAGAATGCATAAATTTGACCTAAACGTCTCCTTTTCCTATTCTGAGTCGATTCTGCATGCTTTAAGTGTGTTTGGTGGCTCAGAACCATCAAAAAACTTTGAAATATAGTTCAAATTCAATAAAAATCGACAAAAATACAGTTTCTAGCTAAAATTTGATGGTTTCGTTGCACTTTCCGAGCCCGTAGGGTATCTGATTGGCTTAAAAGTACAAGAAAACACTTCAAAAGTGACGTTTCTGAAGAATTTTAACAGTTTTCTTGTATCTACGAACGCCAGAATGCATAAAATTGACCTAAACGTCTCCTTTTCCTATTCTGAGTCGATTCTGCATGCCTTAAGTGTGTTTGGTGGCTCAGAACCATCAAAAAACGTTGAAATATAGTTCAAATTCAATAAAAATCGACAAAAATACAGTTTCTAGCTAAAATTTGATGGTTTCGTTGCACTTTCCGAGCCCGTAGGGTATCTGATTGGCTTAAAAGTACAAGAAAACACTTCAAAAGTGACGTTTCTGAAGAATTTTAACAGTTTTCTTGTATCTACGAACGCCAGAATGCATAAAATTGACCTAAACGTCTCCTTTTCCTATTCTGAGTCGATTCTGCATGCTTTAAGTGTGTTTGGTGGCTCAGAACCATCAAAAAACTTTGAAATATAGTTCAAATTCAATAAAAATCGACAAAAATACAGTTTCTAGCTAAAATTTGATGGTTTCGTTGCACTTTCCGAGCCCGTAGGGTGTCTGATTGGCTTAAAAGTACAAGAAAACACTTCAAAAGTGACGTTCCTGAAGAATTTTAACAGTTTTCTTGTATCTACGAACGCCAGAATGCATAAAATTGACCTAAACGTCTCCTTTTCCTATTCTGAGTCGATTCTGCATGCTTTAAGTGTGTTTGGTGGCTCAGAACCATCAAAAAACGTTGAAATATAGTTCAAATTCAATAAAAATCGACAAAAATACAGTTTCTAGCTAAAATTTGATGGTTTCGTTGCACTTTCCGAGCCCGTAGGGTATCTGATTGGCTTAAAAGTACAAGAAAACACTTCAAATTGACGTTTCTGAAGAATTTTAACAGTTTTCTTGTACCTACGAACGCCAGAATGCATAAAATTGACCTAAACGTCTCCTTTTCCTATTCTGAGTCGATTCTGCATGCTTTAAGTGTGTTTGGTGGCTCAGAACCATCAAAAAATGTTGAAATATAGTTCAAATTCAATAAAAATCGACAAAAATACAGTTTCTAGCTAAAATTTGATGGTTTCGTTGCACTTTCCGAGCCCGTAGGGTATCTGATTGGCTTAAAAGTACAAGAAAACACTTCAAAAGTGACGTTTCTGAAGAATTTTAACAGTTTTCTTGTATCTACGAACGCCAGAATGCATAAATTTGACCTAAACGTCTCCTTTTCCTATTCTGAGTCGATTCTGCATGCTTTAAGTGTGTTTGGTGGCTCAGAACCATCAAAAAACTTTGAAATATAGTTCAAATTCAATAAAAATCGACAAAAATACAGTTTCTAGCTAAAATTTGATGGTTTCGTTGCACTTTCCGAGCCCGTAGGGTATCTGATTGGCTTAAAAGTACAAGAAAACACTTCAAAAGTGACGTTTCTGAAGAATTTTAACAGTTTTCTTGTATCTACGAACGCCAGAATGCATAAAATTGACCTAAACGTCTCCTTTTCCTATTCTGAGTCGATTCTGCATGCCTTAAGTGTGTTTGGTGGCTCAGAACCATCAAAAAACGTTGAAATATAGTTCAAATTCAATAAAAATCGACAAAAATACAGTTTCTAGCTAAAATTTGATGGTTTCGTTGCACTTTCCGAGCCCGTAGGGTATCTGATTGGCTTAAAAGTACAAGAAAACACTTCAAAAGTGACGTTTCTGAAGAATTTTAACAGTTTTCTTGTATCTACGAACGCCAGAATGCATAAAATTGACCTAAACGTCTCCTTTTCCTATTCTGAGTCGATTCTGCATGCTTTAAGTGTGTTTGGTGGCTCAGAACCATCAAAAAACTTTGAAATATAGTTCAAATTCAATAAAAATCGACAAAAATACAGTTTCTAGCTAAAATTTGATGGTTTCGTTGCACTTTCCGAGCCCGTAGGGTGTCTGATTGGCTTAAAAGTACAAGAAAACACTTCAAAAGTGACGTTTCTGAAGAATTTTAACAGTTTTCTTGTATCTACGAACGCCAGAATGCATAAAATTGACCTAAACGTCTCCTTTTCCTATTCTGAGTCGATTCTGCATGCTTTAAGTGTGTTTGGTTGCTCAGAACCATCAAAAAACTTTGAAATATAGTTCAAATTCAATAAAAATCAACAAAAATACAGTTTCTAGCTAAAATTTGATGGTTTCGTTGCACTTTCCGAGCCCGTAGGGTATCTGATTGGCTTAAAAGTACAAGAAAACACTTCAAAAGTGACGTTTCTGAAGAATTTTAACAGTTTTCTTGTATCTACGAACGCCAGAATGCATAAAATTGACCTAAACGTCTCCTTTTCCTATTCTGAGTCGATTCTGCATGCTTTAAGTGTGTTTGGTGGCTCAGAACCATCAAAAAACGTTGAAATATAGTTCAAATTCAATAAAAATCGACAAAAATACAGTTTCTAGCTAAAATTTGATGGTTTCGTTGCACTTTCCGAGCCCGTAGGGTATCTGATTGGCTTAAAAGTACAAGAAAACACTTCAAAAGTGACGTTTCTGAAGAATTTTAACAGTTTTCTTGTATCTACGAACGCCAGAATGCATAAAATTGACCTAAACGTCTCCTTTTCCTATTCTGAGTCGATTCTGCATGCTTTAAGGGTGTTTGGTGGCTCAGAACCATCAAAAAACGTTGAAATATAGTTCAAATTCAATAAAAATCGACAAAAATACAGTTTCTAGCTAAAATTTGATGGTTTCGTTGCACTTTCCGAGCCCGTAGGGTATCTGATTGGCTTAAAAGTACAAGAAAACACTTCAAAAGTGACGTTTCTGAAGAATTTTAACAGTTTTCTTGTATCTACGAACGCCAGAATGCATAAAATTGACCTAAACGTCTCCTTTTCCTATTCTGAGTCGATTCTGCATGCTTTAAGTGTGTTTGGTGGCTCAGAACCATCAAAAAACGTTGAAATATAGTTCAAATTCAATAAAAATCGACAAAAATACAGTTTCTAGCTAAAATTTGATGGTTTCGTTGCACTTTCCGAACCCGTAGGTTATCTGATTGGCTTAAAAGTACAAGAAAACACTTCAAAAGTGACGTTTCTGAAGAATTTTAACAGTTTTCTTGTATCTACGAACGCCAGAATGCATAAAATTGACCTAAACGTCTCCTTTTCCTATTCTGAGTCGATTCTGCATGCTTTAAGTGTGTTTGGTGGCTCAGAACCATCAAAAAACGTTGAAATATAGTTCAAATTCAATAAAAATCGACAAAAATACAGTTTCTAGCTAAAATTTGATGGTTTCGTTGCACTTTCCGAGCCCGTAGGGTATCTGATTGGCTTAAAAGTACAAGAAAACACTTCAAAAGTGACGTTTCTGAAGAATTTTAACAGTTTTCTTGTATCTACGAACGCCAGAATGCATAAAATTGACCTAAACGTCTCCTTTTCCTATTCTGAGTCGATTCTGCATGCTTTAAGTGTGTTTGGTGGCTCAGAACCATCAAAAAACGTTGAAATATAGTTCAAATTCAATAAAAATCGACAAAAATACTGTTTCTAGCTAAAATTTGATGGTTTCGTTGCACTTTCCGAGCCCGTAGGGTATCTGATTGGCTTAAAAGTACAAGAAAACACTTCAAAAGTGACGTTTCTGAAGAATTTTAACAGTTTTCTTGTATCTACGAACGCCAGAATGCATAAAATTGACCTAAACGTCTCCTTTTCCTATTCTGAGTCGATTCTGCATGCTTTAAGTGTGTTTGGTGGCTCAGAACCATCAAAAAACGTTGAAATATAGTTCAAATTCAATAAAAATCGACAAAAATACAGTTTCTAGCTAAAATTTGATGGTTTCGTTGCACTTTCCGAGCCCGTAGGGTATCTGATTGGCTTAAAAGTACAAGAAAACACTTCAAAAGTGACGTTTCTGAAGAGTTTTAACAGTTTTCTTGTATCTACGAACGCCAGAATGCATAAAATTGACCTAAACGTCTCCTTTTCCTATTCTGAGTCGATTCTGCATACTTTAAGTGTGTTTGGTGGCTCAGAACCATCAAAAAACGTTGAAATATAGTTCAAATTCAATAAAAATCGACAAAAATACAGTTTCTAGCTAAAATTTGATGGTTTCGTTGCACTTTCCGAGCCCGTAGGCTATCTGATTGGCTTAAAAGTACAAGAAAACACTTCAAAAGTGACGTTTCTGAAGAATTTTAACAGTTTTCTTGTATCTACGAACGCCAGAATGCATAAAATTGACCTAAACGTCTCCTTTTCCTATTCTGAGTCGATTCTGCATGCTTTAAGTGTGTTTGGTGGCTCAGAACCATCAAAAAACGTTGAAATATAGTTCAAATTCAATAAAAATCGACAAAAATACAGTTTCTAGCTAAAATTTGATGGTTTCGTTGCACTTTCCGAGCCCGTAGGGTATCTGATTGGCTTAAAAGTACAAGAAAACACTTCAAAAGTGACGTTTCTGAAGAATTTTAACAGTTTTCTTGTATCTACGAACGCCAGAATGCATAAAATTGACCTAAACGTCTCCTTTTCCTATTCTGAGTCGATTCTGCATGCTTTAAGTGTGTTTGGTGGCTCAGAACCATCAAAAAACGTTGAAATATAGTTCAAATTCAATAAAAATCGACAAAAATACAGTTTCTAGCTAAAATTTGATGGTTTCGTTGCACTTTCCGAGCCCGTAGGGTATCTGATTGGCTTAAAAGTACAAGAAAACACTTCAAAAGTGACGTTTCTGAAGAATTTTAACAGTTTTCTTGTATCTACGAACGCCAGAATGCATAAAATTGACCTAAACGTCTCCTTTTCCTATTCTGAGTCGATTCTGCATGCTTTAAGTGTGTTTGGTGGCTCAGAACCATCAAAAAACGTTGAAATATAGTTCAAATTCAATAAAAATCGACAAAAATACAGTTTCTAGCTAAAATTTGATGGTTTCGTTGCACTTTCCGAGCCCGTAGGGTATCTGATTGGCTTAAAAGTACAAGAAAACACTTCAAAAGTGACGTTTCTGAAGAATTTTAACAGTTTTCTTGTATCTACGAACGCCAGAATGCATAAAATTGACCTAAACGTCTCCTTTTCCTATTCTGAGTCGATTCTGCATGCTTTAAGTGTGTTTGGTGGCTCAGAACCATCAAAAAACGTTGAAATATAGTTCAAATTCAATAAAAATCGACAAAAATACTGTTTCTAGCTAAAATTTGATGGTTTCGTTGCACTTTCCGAGCCCGTAGGGTATCTGATTGGCTTAAAAGTACAAGAAAACACTTCAAAAGTGACGTTTCTGAAGAATTTTAACAGTTTTCTTGTATCTACGAACGCCAGAATGCATAAAATTGACCTAAACGTCTCCTTTTCCTATTCTGAGTCGATTCTGCATGCTTTAAGTGTGTTTGGTGGCTCAGAACCATCAAAAAACGTTGAAATATAGTTCAAATTCAATAAAAATCGACAAAAATACAGTTTCTAGCTAAAATTTGATGGTTTCGTTGCACTTTCCGAGCCCGTAGGGTATCTGATTGGCTTAAAAGTACAAGAAAACACTTCAAAAGTGACGTTTCTGAAGAGTTTTAACAGTTTTCTTGTATCTACGAACGCCAGAATGCATAAAATTGACCTAAACGTCTCCTTTTCCTATTCTGAGTCGATTCTGCATACTTTAAGTGTGTTTGGTGGCTCAGAACCATCAAAAAACGTTGAAATATAGTTCAAATTCAATAAAAATCGACAAAAATACAGTTTCTAGCTAAAATTTGATGGTTTCGTTGCACTTTCCGAGCCCGTAGGCTATCTGATTGGCTTAAAAGTACAAGAAAACACTTCAAAAGTGACGTTTCTGAAGAATTTTAACAGTTTTCTTGTATCTACGAACGCCAGAATGCATAAAATTGACCTAAACGTCTCCTTTTCCTATTCTGAGTCGATTCTGCATGCTTTAAGTGTGTTTGGTGGCTCAGAACCATCAAAAAACGTTGAAATATAGTTCAAATTCAATAAAAATCGACAAAAATACAGTTTCTAGCAAAAATTTGATGGTTTCGTTGCACTTTCCGAGCCCGTAGGGTATCTGATTGGCTTAAAAGTACAAGAAAACACTTCAAAAGTGACGTTTCTGAAGAATTTTAACAGTTTTCTTGTATCTACGAACGCCAGAATGCATAAAATTGACCTAAACGTCTCCTTTTCCTATTCTGAGTCGATTCTGCATGCTTTAAGTGTGTTTGGTGGCTCAGAACCATCAAAAAACGTTGAAATATAGTTCAAATTCAATAAAAATCGACAAAAATACAGTTTCTAGCTAAAATTTGATGGTTTCGTTGCACTTTCCGAGCCCGTAGGGTATCTGATTGGCTTAAAAGTACAAGAAAACACTTCAAAAGTGACGTTTCTGAAGAATTTTAACAGTTTTCTTGTATCTACGAACGCCAGAATGCATAAAATTGACCTAAACGTCTCCTTTTCCTATTCTGAGTCGATTCTGCATGCTTTAAGTGTGTTTGGTGGCTCAGAACCATCAAAAAACGTTGAAATATAGTTCAAATTCAATAAAAATCGACAAAAATACAGTTTCTAGCTAAAATTTGATGGTTTCGTTGCACTTTCCGAGCCCGTAGGGTATCTGATTGGCTTAAAAGTACAAGAAAACACTTCAAAAGTGACGTTTCTGAAGAATTTTAACAGTTTTCTTGTATTTACGAACGCCAGAATGCATAAAATTGACCTAAACGTCTCCTTTTCCTATTCTGAGTCGATTCTGCATGCTTTAAGTGTGTTTGGTGGCTCAGAACCATCAAAAAACGTTGAAATATAGTTCAAATTCAATAAAAATCGACAAAAATACAGTTTCTAGCTAAAATGTGATGGTTTCGTTGCACTTTCCGAGCCCGTAGGGTATCTGATTGGCTTAAAAGTACAAGAAAACACTTCAAAAGTGACGTTTCTGAAGAATTTTAACAGTTTTCTTGTATCTACGAACGCCAGAATGCATAAAATTGACCTAAACGTCTCCTTTTCCTATTCTGAGTCGATTCTGCATGCTTTAAGTGTGTTTGGTGGCTCAGAACCATCAAAAAACGTTGAAATATAGTTCAAATTCAATAAAAATCGACAAAAATACAGTTTCTAGCTAAAATTTGATGGTTTCGTTGCACTTTCCGAGCCCGTAGGGTATCTGATTGGCTTAAAAGTACAAGAAAACACTTCAAAAGTGACGTTTCTGAAGAATTTTAACAGTTTTCTTGTATCTACGAACGCCAGAATGCATAAAATTGACCTAAACGTCTCCTTTTCCTATTCTGAGTCAATTCTGCATGCTTTAAGTGTGTTTGGTGGCTCAGAACCATCAAAAAACGTTGAAATATAGTTCAAATTCAATAAAAATCGACAAAAATACAGTTTCTAGCTAAAATTTGATGGTTTCGTTGCACTTTCCGAGCCCGTAGGGTATCTGATTGGCTTAAAAGTACAAGAAAACACTTCAAAAGTGACGTTTCTGAAGAATTTTAACAGTTTTCTTGTATTTACGAACGCCAGAATGCATAAAATTGACCTAAACGTCTCCTTTTCCTATTCTGAGTCGATTCTGCATGCTTTAAGTGTGTTTGGTGGCTCAGAACCATCAAAAAACGTTGAAATATAGTTCAAATTCAATAAAAATCGACAAAAATACAGTTTCTAGCTAAAATTTGATGGTTTCGTTGCACTTTCCGAGCCCGTAGGGTATCTGATTGGCTTAAAAGTACAAGAAAACACTTCAAAAGTGACGTTTCTGAAGAATTTTAACAGTTTTCTTGTATCTACGAACGCCAGAATGCATAAAATTGACCTAAACGTCTCCTTTTCCTATTCTGAGTCGATTCTGCATGCTTTAAGTGTGTTTGGTGGCTCAGAACCATCAAAAAACGTTGAAATATAGTTCAAATTCAATAAAAATCGACAAAAATACAGTTTCTAGCTAAAATTTGATGGTTTCGTTGCACTTTCCGAGCCCGTAGGGTATCTGATTGGCTGAAAAGTACAAGAAAACACTTCAAAAGTGACGTTTCTGAAGAATTTTAACAGTTTTCTTGTATCTACGAACGCCAGAATGCATAAAATTGACCTAAACGTCTCCTTTTCCTATTCTGAGTCGATTCTGCATGCTTTAAGTGTGTTTGGTGGCTCAGAACCATCAAAAAACGTTGAAATATAGTTCAAATTCAATAAAAATCGACAAAAATACAGTTTCTAGCTAAAATTTGATGGTTTCGTTGCACTTTCCGAGCCCGTTGGGTATCTGATTGGCTTAAAAGTACAAGAAAACACTTCAAAAGTGACGTTTCTGAAGAATTTTAACAGTTTTCTTGTATCTACGAACGCCAGAATGCATAAAATTGACCTAAACGTCTCCTTTTCCTACTCTGAGTCGATTCTGCATGCTTTAAGTGTGTTTGGTGGCTCAGAACCATCAAAAAACGTTGAAATATAGTTCAAATTCAATAAAAATCGACAAAAATACAGTTTCTAGCTAAAATTTGATGGTTTCGTTGCACTTTCCGAGCCCGTAGGGTATCTGATTGGCTTAAAAGTACAAGAAAACACTTCAAAAGTGACGTTTCTGAAGAATTTTAACAGTTTTCTTGTATCTACGAACGCCAGAATGCATAAAATTGACCTAAACGTCTCCTTTTCCTATTCTGAGTCGATTCTGCATGCTTTAAGTGTGTTTGGTGGCTCAGAACCATCAAAAAACGTTGAAATATAGTTCAAATTCAATAAAAATCGACAAAAATACAGTTTCTAGCTAAAATTTGATGGTTTCGTTGCACTTTCCGAGCCCGTAGGATATCTGATTGGCTTAAAAGTACAAGAAAACACTTCAAAAGGGACGTTTCTGAAGAATTTTAACAGTTTTCTTGTATCTACGAACGCCAGAATGCATAAAATTGACCTAAACGTCTCCTTTTCCTATTCTGAGTCGATTCTGCATGTTTTAAGTGTGTTTGGTGGCTCAGAACCATCAAAAAACGTTGAAATATAGTTCAAATTCAATAAAAATCGACAAAAATACAGTTTCTAGCTAAAATTTGATGGTTTCGTTGCACTTTCCGTGCCCGTAGGGTATCTGATTGGCTTAAAAGTACAAGAAAACACTTCAAAAGTGACGTTTCTGAAGAATTTTAACAGTTTTCTTGTATCTACGAACGCCAGAATGCATAAAATTGACCTAAACGTCTCCTTTTCCAATTCTGAGTCGATTCTGCATGCTTTAAGTGTGTTTGGTGGCTCAGAACCATCAAAAAACGTTGAAATATAGTTCAAATTCAATACAAATCGATAAAAATACAGTTTCTAGCTAAAATTTGATGGTTTCGTTGCACTTTCCGAGCCCGTAGGGTATCTGATTGGCTTAAAAGTACAAGAAAACACTTCAAAAGTGACGTTTCTGAAGAATTTTAACAGTTTTCTTGAATCTACGAACGCCAGAATGCATAAAATTGACCTAAACGTCTCCTTTTCCTATTCTGAGTCGATTCTGCATGCTTTAAGTGTGTTTGGTGGCTCAGAACCATCAAAAAACGTTGAAATATAGTTCAAATTCAATAAAAATCGACAAAAATACAGTTTCTAGCTAAAATTTGATGGTTTCGTTGCACTTTCCGAGCCCGTAGGGTATCTGATTGGCTTAAAAGTACAAGAAAACACTTCAAAAGTGAAGTTTCTGAAGAATTTTAACAGTTTTCTTGTATCTACGGACGCCAGAATGCATAAAATTGACCTAAACGTCTCCTTTTCCTATTCTGAGTCGATTCTGCATGCTTTAAGTGTGTTTGGTGGCTCAGAACCATCAAAAAACGTTGAAATATAGTTCAAATTCAATAAAAATCGACAAAAATACAGTTTCTAGCTAAAATTTGATGGTTTCGTTGCACTTTCCGAGCCCGTAGGATATCTGATTGGCTTAAAAGTACAAGAAAACACTTCAAAAGGGACGTTTCTGAAGAATTTTAACAGTTTTCTTGTATCTACGAACGCCAGAATGCATAAAATTGACCTAAACGTCTCCTTTTCCTATTCTGAGTCGATTCTGCATGTTTTAAGTGTGTTTGGTGGCTCAGAACCATCAAAAAACGTTGAAATATAGTTCAAATTCAATAAAAATCGACAAAAATACAGTTTCTAGCTAAAATTTGATGGTTTCGTTGCACTTTCCGTGCCCGTAGGGTATCTGATTGGCTTAAAAGTACAAGAAAACACTTCAAAAGTGACGTTTCTGAAGAATTTTAACAGTTTTCTTGTATCTACGAACGCCAGAATGCATAAAATTGACCTAAACGTCTCCTTTTCCAATTCTGAGTCGATTCTGCATGCTTTAAGTGTGTTTGGTGGCTCAGAACCATCAAAAAACGTTGAAATATAGTTCAAATTCAATACAAATCGATAAAAATACAGTTTCTAGCTAAAATTTGATGGTTTCGTTGCACTTTCCGAGCCCGTAGGGTATCTGATTGGCTTAAAAGTACAAGAAAACACTTCAAAAGTGACGTTTCTGAAGAATTTTAACAGTTTTCTTGAATCTACGAACGCCAGAATGCATAAAATTGACCTAAACGTCTCCTTTTCCTATTCTGAGTCGATTCTGCATGCTTTAAGTGTGTTTGGTGGCTCAGAACCATCAAAAAACGTTGAAATATAGTTCAAATTCAATAAAAATCGACAAAAATACAGTTTCTAGCTAAAATTTGATGGTTTCGTTGCACTTTCCGAGCCCGTAGGGTATCTGATTGGCTTAAAAGTACAAGAAAACACTTCAAAAGTGAAGTTTCTGAAGAATTTTAACAGTTTTCTTGTATCTACGGACGCCAGAATGCATAAAATTGACCTAAACGTCTCCTTTTCCTATTCTGAGTCGATTCTGCATGCTTTAAGTGTGTTTGGTGGCTCAGAACCATCAAAAAACGTTGAAATATAGTTCAAATTCAATAAAAATCGACAAAAATACAGTTTCTAGCTAAAATTTGATGGTTTCGTTGCACTTTCCGAGCCCGTAGGGTAGCTGATTGGCTTAAAAGTACAAGAAAACACTTCAAAAGTGACGTTTCTGAAGAATTTTAACAGTTTTCTTGTATCTACGAACCCCAGAATGCATAAAATTGACCTAAACGTCTCCTTTTCCTATTCTGAGTCGATTCTGCATGCTTTAAGTGTGTTTGGTGGCTCAGAACCATCAAAAAACGTTGAAATATAGTTCAAATTCAATAAAAATCGACAAAAATACAGTTTCTAGCTAAAATTTGATGGTTTCGTTGCACTTTCCGAGCCCGTGGGGTATCTGATTGGCTTAAAAGTACAAGAAAACGCTTCAAAAGTGACGTTTCTGAAGAATTTTAACAGTTTTCTTGTATCTACGAACGCCAGAATGCATAAAATTGACCTAAACGTCTCCTTTTCCTATTCTGAGTCGATTCTGCATGCTTTAAGTGTGTTTGGTGGCTCAGAACCATCAAAAAACGTTGAAATATAGTTCAAATTCAATAAAAATCGACAAAAATACAGTTTCTAGCTAAAATTTGATGGTTTCGTTGCACTTTCCGAGCCCGTAGGGTATCTGATTGGCTTAAAAGTACAAGAAAACACTTCAAAAGTGACGTTTCTGAAGAATTTTAACAGTTTTCTTGTATCTACGAACGCCAGAATGCATAAAATTGACCTAAACGTCTCCTTTTCCTATTCTGAGTCGATTCTGCATGCTTTAAGTGTGTTTGGTGGCTCAGAACCATCAAAAAACGTTGAAATATAGTTCAAATTCAATAAAAATCGACAAAAATACAGTTTCTAGCTAAAATTTGATGGTTTCGTTCCACTTTCCGAGCCCGTTGGGTATCTGATTGGCTTAAAAGTACAAGAAAACACTTCAAAAGTGACGTTTCTGAAGAATTTTAACAGTTTTCTTGTATCTACGAACGCCAGAATGCATAAAATTGACCTAAACGTCTCCTTTTCCTATTCTGAGTCGATTCTGCATGCTTTAAGTGTGTTTGGTGGCTCAGAACCATCAAAAAACGTTGAAATATAGTTCAAATTCAATAAAAATCGACAAAAATACAGTTTCTAGCTAAAATTTGATGGTTTCGTTGCACTTTCCGAGCCCGTCGGGTATCTGATTGGCTTAAAAGTACAAGAAAACACTTCAAAAGTGACGTTTCTGAAGAATTTTAACAGTTTTCTTGTATCTACGAACGCCAGAATGCATAAAATTGACCTAAACGTCTCCTTTTCCTATTCTGAGTCGATTCTGCATGCTTTAAGTGTGTTTGGTGGCTCAGAACCATCAAAAAACGTTGAAATATAGTTCAAATTCAATAAAAATCGACAAAAATACAGTTTCTAGCTAAAATTTGATGGTTTCGTTGCACTTTCCGAGCCCGTAGGGTATCTGATTGGCTTAAAAGTACAAGAAAACACTTCAAAAGTGACGTTTCTGAAGAATTTTAACAGTTTTCTTGTATCTACGAACGCCAGAATGCATAAAATTGACCTAAACGTCTCCTTTTCCTATTCTGAGTCGATTCTGCATGCTTTAAGTGTGTTTGGTGGCTCAGAACCATCAAAAAACGTTGAAATTTAGTTCAAATTCAATAAAAATCGACAAAAATACAGTTTCTAGCTAAAATTTGATGGTTTCGTTGCACTTTCCGAGCCCGTAGGGTATCTGATTGGCTTAAAAGTACAAGAAAACACTTCAAAAGTGACGTTTCTGAAGAATTTTAACAGTTTTCTTGTATCTACGAACGCCAGAATGCATAAAATTGACCTAAACGTCTCCTTTTCCTATTCTGAGTCGTTTCTGCATGCTTTAAGTGTGTTTGGTGGCTCAGAACCATCAAAAAACGTTGAAATATAGTTCAAATTCAATAAAAATCGACAAAAATACAGTTTCTAGCTAAAATTTGATGGTTTCGTTGCACTTTCCGAGCCCGTAGGGTATCTGATTGGCTTAAAAGTACAAGAAAACACTTCAAAAGTGACGTTTCAGAAGAATTTTAACAGTTTTCTTGTATCTACGAACGCCAGAATGCACAAAATTGACCTAAACGTCTCCTTTTCCTATTCTGAGTCGATTCTGCATGCTTTAAGTGTGTTTGGTGGCTCAGAACCATCAAAAAACATTGAAATATAGTTCAAATTCAATAAAAATCGACAAAAATACAGTTTCTAGCTAAAATTTGATGGTTTCGTTGCACTTTCCGAGCCCGTAGGGTATCTGATTGGCTTAAAAGTACAAGAAAACACTTCAAAAGTGACGTTTCTGAAGAATTTTAACAGTTTTCTTGTATCTACGAACGCCAGAATGCATAAAATTGACCTAAACGTCTCCTTTTCCTATTCTGAGTCGATTCTGCATGCTTTAAGTGTGTTTGGTGGCTCAGAACCATCAAAAAACGTTGAAATATTGTTCAAATTCAATAAAAATCGACAAAAATACAGTTTCTAGCTAAAATTTGATGGTTTCGTTGCACTTTCCGAGCCCGTCGGGTATCTGATTGGCTTAAAAGTACAAGAAAACACTTCAAAAGTGACGTTTCTGAAGAATTTTAACAGTTTTCTTGTATCTACGAACGCCAGAATGCACAAAATTCACCTAAACGTCTCCTTTTCCTATTCTGAGTCGATTCTGCATGCTTTAAGTGTGTTTGGTGGCTCAGAACCATCAAAAAACGTTGAAATATAGTTCAAATTCAATAAAAATCGACAAAAATACAGTTTCTAGCTAAAATTTGATGGTTTCGTTGCACTTTCCGAGCCCGTTGGGTATCTGATTGGCTTAAAAGTACAAGAAAACACTTCAAAAGTGACGTTTCTGAAGAATTTTAACAGTTTTCTTGTATCTACGAACGCCAGAATGCATAAAATTGACCTAAACGTCTCCGTTTCCTATTCTGAGTCGATTCTGCATGCTTTAAGTGTGTTTGGTGGCTCAGAACCATCAAAAAACGTTGAAATATAGTTCAAATTCAATAAAAATCGACAAAAATACAGTTTCTAGCTAAAATTTGATGGTTTCGTTGCACTTTCCGAGCCCGTAGGGTATCTGATTGGCTTAAAAGTACAAGAAAACACTTCAAAAGTGACTTTTCTGAAGAATTTTAACAGTTTTCTTGTATCTACGAACGCCAGAATGTATAAAATTGACCTAAACGTCTCCTTTTCCTATTCTGAGTCGATTCTGCATGCTTTAAGTGTGTTTGGTGGCTCAGAACCATCAAAAAACGTTGAAATATAGTTCAAATTCAATAAAAATCGACAAAAATACAGTTTCTAGCTAAAATTTGATGGTTTCGTTGCACTTTCCGAGCCCGTAGGGTATCTGATTGGCTTAAAAGTACAAGAAAACACTTCAAAAGTGACGTTTCTGAAGAATTTTAACAGTTTTCTTGTATCTACGAACGCCAGAATGCATAAAATTGACCTAAACGTCTCCTTTTCCTATTCTGAGTCGATTCTGCATGCTTTAAGTGTGTTTGGTGGCTCAGAACCATCAAAAAACGTTGAAATATGGCTCAAATTCAATAAAAATCGACAAAAATACAGTTTCTAGCTAAAATTTGATGGTTTCGTTGCACTTTCCGAGCCCGTAGGGTATCTGATTGGCTTAAAAGTACAAGAAAACACTTCAAAAGTGACGTTTCTGAAGAATTTTAACAGTTTTCTTGTATCTACGAACGCCAGAATGCATAAAATTGACCTAAACGTCTCCTTTTCCTATTCTGAGTCGATTCTGCATGCTTTAAGTGTGTTTGGTGGCTCAGAACCATCAAAAAACGTTGAAATATAGTTCAAATTCAATAAAAATCGACAAAAATACAGTTTCTAGCTAAAATTTGATGGTTTCGTTGCACTTTCCGAGCCCGTAGGGTATCTGATTGGCTTAAAAGTACAAGAAAACACTTCAAAAGTGACGTTTCTGAAGAATTTTAACAGTTTTCTTGTATCTACGAACGCCAGAATGCATAAAATTGACCTAAACGTCTCCTTTTCCTATTCTGAGTCGATTCTGCATGCTTTAAGTGTGTTTGGTGGCTCAGAACCATCAAAAAACGTTGAAATATAGTTCAAATTCAATAAAAATCGACAAAAATACAGCTTCTAGCTAAAATTTGATGGTTTCGTTGCACTTTCCGAGCCCGTAGGGTATCTAATTGGCTTAAAAGTACAAGAAAACACTTCAAAAGTGACGTTTCTGAAGAATTTTAACAGTTTTCTTGTATCTACGAACGCCAGAATGCATAAAATTGACCTAAACGTCTCCTTTTCCTATTCTGAGTCGATTCTGCATGCTTTAAGTGTGTTTGGTGGCTCAGAACCATCAAAAAACGTTGAAATATAGTTCAAATTCAATAAAAATCGACAAAAATACAGTTTCTAGCTAAAATTTGATGGTTTCGTTGCACTTTCCGAGCCCGTAGGGTATCTGATTGGCTTAAAAGTACAAGAAAACACTTCAAAAGTGACGTTTCTGAAGAATTTTAACAGTTTTCTTGTATCTACGAACGCCAGAATGCATAAAATTGACCTAAACGTCTCCTTTTCCTATTCTGAGTCGATTCTGCATGCTTTAAGTGTGTTTGGTGGCTCAGAACCATCAAAAAACGTTGAAATATAGTTCAAATTCAATAAAAATCGACAAAAATACAGTTTCTAGCTAAAATTTGATGGTTTCGTTGCACTTTCCGAGCCCGTAGGGTATCTGATTGGCTTAAAAGTACAAGAAAACACTTCAAAAGTGACGTTTCTGAAGAATTTTAACAGTTTTCTTGTATCTACGAACGCCAGAATGCATAAAATTGACCTAAACGTCTCCTTTTCCTATTCTGAGTCGATTCTGCATGCTTTAAGTGTGTTTGGTGGCTCAGAACCATCAAAAAACGTTGAAATATAGTTCAAATTCAATAAAAATCGACAAAAATACAGTTTCTAGCTAAAATTTGATGGTTTTGTTGCACTTTCCGAGCCCGTAGGGTATCTGATTGGCTTAAAAGTACAAGAAAACACTTCAAAAGTGACGTTTCTGAAGAATTTTAACAGTTTTCTTGTATCTACGAACGCCAGAATGCATAAAATTGACCTAAACGTCTCCTTTTCCTATTCTGAGTCGATTCTGCATGCTTTAAGTGTGTTTGGTGGCTCAGAACCATCAAAAAACGTTGAAATATAATTCAAATTCAATAAAAATCGACAAAAATACAGTTTCTAGCTAAAATTTGATGGTTTCGTTACACTTTCCGAGCCCGTAGGGTATCTGATTGGCTTAAAAGTACAAGAAAACACTTCAAAAGTGACGTTTCTGAAAAATTTTAACAGTTTTCTTGTATCTACGAACGCCAGAATGCATAAAATTGACCTAAACGTCTCCTTTTCCTATTCTGAGTCGAATCTGCATGCTTTAAGTGTGTTTGGTGGCTCAGAACCATCAAAAAACGTTGAAATATAGTTCAAATTCAATAAAAATCGACAAAAATACAGTTTCTAGCTAAAATTTGATGGTTTCGTTGCACTTTCCGAGCCCGTAGGGTATCTGATTGGCTTAAAAGTACAAGAAAACACTTCAAAAGTGACGTTTCTGAAGAATTTTAACAGTTTTCTTGTATCTACGAACGCCAGAATGCATAAAATTGATCTAAACGTCTCCTTTTCCTATTCTGAGTCGATTCTGCATGCTTTAAGTGTGTTTGGTGGCTCAGAACCATCAAAAAACGTTGAAATATAGTTCAAATTCAATAAAAATCGACAAAAATACAGTTTCTAGCTAAAATTTGATGGTTTCGTTGCACTTTCCGAGCCCGTAGGGTATCTGATTGGCTTAAAAGTACAAGAAAACACTTCAAAAGTGACGTTTCTGAAGAATTTTAACAGTTTTCTTGTATCTACGAACGCCAGAATGCATAAAATTGACCTAAACGTCTCCTTTTCCTATTCTGAGTCGATTCTGCATGCTTTAAGTGTGTTTGGTGGCTCAGAACCATCAAAAAACGTTGAAATATAGTTCAAATTCAATAAAAATCGACAAAAATACAGTTTCTAGCTAAAATTTGATGGTTTCGTTGCACTTTCCGAGCCCGTAGGGTATCTGATTGGCTTAAAAGTACAAGAAAACACTTCAAAAGTGACGTTTCTGAAGAATTTTAACAGTTTTCTTGTATCTACGAACGCCAGAATGCATAAAATTGACCTAAACGTCTCCTTTTCCCATTCTGAGTCGATTCTGCATGCTTTAAGTGTGTTTGGTGGCTCAGAACCATCAAAAAACGTTGAAATATAATTCAAATTCAATAAAAATCGACAAAAATACAGTTTCTAGCTAAAATTTGATGGTTTCGTTGCACTTTCCGAGCCCGTAGGGTATCTGATTGGCTTAAAAGTACAAGAAAACACTTCAAAAGTGACGTTTCTGAAGAATTTTAACAGTTTTCTTGTATCTACGAACGCCAGAATGCATAAAATTGACCTAAACGTCTCCTTTTCCTATTCTGAGTCGATTCTGCATGCTTTAAGTGTGTCTGGTGGCTCAGAACCATCAAAAAACGTTGAAATATAGTTCAAATTCAATAAAAATCGACAAAAATACAGTTTCTAGCTAAAATTTGATGGTTTCGTTGCACTTTCCGAGCCCGTAGGGTATCTGATTGGCTTAAAAGTACAAGAAAACACTTCAAAAGTGACGTTTCTGAAGAATTTTAACAGTTTTCTTGTATCTACGAACGCCAGAATGCATAAAATTTACCTAAACGTCTCCTTTTCCTATTCTGAGTCGATTCTGCATGCTTTAAGTGTGTTTGGTGGCTCAGAACCATCAAAAAACGTTGAAATATAGTTCAAATTCAATAAAAATCGACAAAAATACAGTTTCTAGCTAAAATTTGATGGTTTCGTTGCACTTTCCGAGCCCGTAGGGTATCTGATTGGCTTAAAAGTACAAGAAAACACTTCAAAAGTGACGTTTCTGAAGAATTTTAACAGTTTTCTTGTATCTACGAACGCCAGAATGCATAAAATTGACCTAAACGTCTCCTTTTCCTATTCTGAGTCGATTCTGCATGCTTTAAGTGTGTTTGGTGGCTCAGAACCATCAAAAAACGTTGAAATATAGTTCAAATTCAATAAAAATCGAGAAAAATACAGTTTCTAGCTAAAATTTGATGGTTTCGTTGCACTTTCCGAGCCCGTAGGGTATCTGATTGGCTTAAAAGTACAAGAAAACACTTCAAAAGTGACGTTTCTGAAGAATTTTAACAGTTTTCTTGTATCTACGAACGCCAGAATGCATAAAATTGACCTAAACGTCTCCTTTTCCTATTCTGAGTCGATTCTGCATGCTTTAAGTGTGTTTGGTGGCTCAGAACCATCAAAAAACGTTGAAATATAGTTCAAATTCAATAAAAATCGACAAAAATACAGTTTCTAGCTAAAATTTGATGGTTTCGTTGCACTTTCCGAGCCCGTAGGGTATCTGATTGGCTTAAAAGTACAAGAAAACACTTCAAAAGTGACGTTTCTGAAGAATTTTAACAGTTTTCTTGTATCTACGAACGCCAGAATGCATAAAATTGACCTAAACGTCTCCTTTTCCTATTCTGAGTCGATTCTGCATGCTTTAAGTGTGTTTGGTGGCTCAGAACCATCAAAAAACGTTGAAATATAGTTCAAATTCAATAAAAATCGACAAAAATACAGTTTCTAGCTAAAATTTGACGGTTTCGTTGCACTTTCCGAGCCCGTAGGGTATCTGATTGGCTTAAAAGTACAAGAAAACACTTCAAAAGTGACGTTTCTGAAGAATTTTAACAGTTTTCTTGTATCTACGAACGCCAGAATGCATAAAATTGACCTAAACGTCTCCTTTTCCTATTCTGAGTCGATTCTGCATGCTTTAAGTGTGTTTGGTGGCTCAGAACCATCAAAAAACGTTGAAATATAGTTCAAATTCAATAAAAATCGACAAAAATACAGTTTCTAGCTAAAATTTGATGGTTTCGTTGCACTTTCCGAACCCGTAGGGTATCTGATTGGCTTAAAAGTACAAGAAAACACTTCAAAAATGACGTTTCTGAAGAATTTTAACAGTTTTCTTGTATCTACGAACGCCAGAATGCATAAAATTGACCTAAACGTCTCCTTTTCCTATTCTGAGTCGATTCTGCATGCTTTAAGTGTGTTTGGTGGCTCAGAACCATCAAAAAACGTTGAAATGTAGTTCAAATTCAATAAAAATCGACAAAAATACAGTTTCTAGCTAAAATTTGATGGTTTCGTTGCACTTTCCGAGCCCGTAGGGTATCTGATTGGCTTAAAAGTACAAGAAAACACTTCAAAAGTGACGTTTCTGAAGAATTTTAACAGTTTTCTTGTATCTACGAACGCCAGAATGCATAAAATTGACCTAAACGTCTCCTTTTCCTATTCTGATTCGATTCTGCATGCTTTAAGTGTGTTTGGTGGCTCAGAACCATCAAAAAACGTTGAAATAGAGTTCAAATTCAATAAAAATCGACAAAAATACAGTTTCTAGCTAAAATTTGATGGTTTCGTTGCACTTTCCGAACCCGTAGGGTATCTGATTGGCTTAAAAGTACAAGAAAACACTTCAAAAGTGACGTTTCTGAAGAATTTTAACAGTTTTCTTGTATCTACGAACGCCAGAATGCATAAAATTGACCTAAACGTCTCCTTTTCCTATTCTGAGTCGATTCTGCATGCTTTAAGTGTGTTTGGTGGCTCAGAACCATCAAAAAACGTTGAAATGTAGTTCAAATTCAATAAAAATCGACAAAAATACAGTTTCTAGCTAAAATTTGATGGTTTCGTTGCACTTTCCGAGCCCGTAGGGTATCTGATTGGCTTAAAAGTACAAGAAAACACTTCAAAAGTGACGTTTCTGAAGAATTTTAACAGTTTTCTTGTATCTACGAACGCCAGAATGCATAAAATTGACCTAAACGTCTCCTTTTCCTATTCTGATTCGATTCTGCATGCTTTAAGTGTGTTTGGTGGCTCAGAACCATCAAAAAACGTTGAAATAGAGTTCAAATTCAATAAAAATCGACAAAAATACAGTTTCTAGCTAAAATTTGATGGTTTCGTTGCACTTTCCGAGCCCGTAGGGTATCTGATTGGCTTAAAAGTACAAGAAAACACTTCAAAAGTGACGTTTCTGAAGAATTTTAACAGTTTTCTTGTATCTACGAACGCCAGAATGCATAAAATTGACCTAAACGTCTCCTTTTCCTATTCTGAGTCGATTCTGCATGCTTTAAGTGTGTTTGGTGGCTCAGAACCATCAAAAAACGTTGAAATATAGTTCAAATTCAATAAAAATCGACAAAAATACAGTTTCTAGCTAAAATTTGATGGTTTCGTTGCACTTTCCGAGCCCGTAGGGTAGCTGATTGGCTTAAAAGTACAAGAAAACACTTCAAAAGTGACGTTTCTGAAGAATTTTAACAGTTTTCTTGTATCTACGAACGCCAGAATGCATAAAATTGACCTAAACGTCTCCTTTTCCTATTCTGAGTCGATTCTGCATGCTTTAAGTGTGTTTGGTGGCTCAGAACCATCAAAAAACGTTGAAATATAATTCAAATTCAATAAAAATCGACAAAAATACAGTTTCTAGCTAAAATTTGATGGTTTCGTTGCACTTTCCGAGCCCGTAGGGTATCTGATTGGCTTAAAAGTACAAGAAAACACTTCAAAAGTGACGTTTCTGAAGAATTTTAACAGTTTTCTTGTATCTACGAACGCCAGAATGCATAAAATTGACCTAAACGTCTCCTTTTCCTATTCTGAGTCGATTCTGCATGCTTTAAGTGTGTTTGGTGGCTCAGAACCATCAAAAAACGTTGAAATATAGTTCAAATTCAATAAAAATCGACAAAAATACAGTTTCTAGCTAAAATTTGATGGTTTCGTTGCACTTTCCGAGCCCGTAGGGTATCTGATTGGCTTAAAAGTACAAGAAAACACTTCAAAAGTGACGTTTCTGAAGAATTTTAACAGTTTTCTTGTATCTACGAACGCCAGAATGCATAAAATTGACCTAAACGTCTCCTTTTCCTATTCTGAGTCGATTCTGCATGCTTTAAGTGTGTTTGGTGGCTCAGAACCATCAAAAAACGTTGAAATATAGTTCAAATTCAATAAAAATCGACAAAAATACAGTTTCTAGCTAAAATTTGATGGTTTCGTTGCACTTTCCGAGCCCGTAGGGTATCTGATTGGCTTAAAAGTACAAGAAAACACTTCAAAAGTGACGTTTCTGAAGAATTTTAACAGTTTTCTTGTATCTACGAACGCCAGAATGCATAAAATTGACCTAAACGTCTCCTTTTCCTATTCTGAGTCGATTCTGCATGCTTTAAGTGTGTTTGGTGGCTCAGAACCATCAAAAAACGTTGAAATATAGTTCAAATTCAATAAAAATCGACAAAAATACAGTTTCTAGCTAAAATTTGATGGTTTCGTTGCACTTTCCGAGCCCGTAGGGTATCTGATTGGCTTAAAAGTACAAGAAAACACTTCAAAAGTGACGTTTCTGAAGAATTTTAACAGTTTTCTTGTATCTACGAACGCCAGAATGCATAAAATTGACCTAAACGTCTCCTTTTCCTATTCTGAGTCGATTCTGCATGCTTTAAGTGTGTTTGGTGGCTCAGAACCATCAAAAAACGTTGAAATATAGTTCAAATTCAATAAAAATCGACAAAAATACAGTTTCTAGCTAAAATTTGACGGTTTCGTTGCACTTTCCGAGCCCGTAGGGTATCTGATTGGCTTAAAAGTACAAGAAAACACTTCAAAAGTGACGTTTCTGAAGAATTTTAACAGTTTTCTTGTATCTACGAACGCCAGAATGCATAAAATTGACCTAAACGTCTCCTTTTCCTATTCTGAGTCGATTCTGCATGCTTTAAGTGTGTTTGGTGGCTCAGAACCATCAAAAAACGTTGAAATATAGTTCAAATTCAATAAAAATCGACAAAAATACAGTTTCTAGCTAAAATTTGATGGTTTCGTTGCACTTTCCGAGCCCGTAGGGTATCTGATTGGCTTAAAAGTACAAGAAAACACTTCAAAAGTGACGTTTCTGAAGAATTTTAACAGTTTTCTTGTATCTACGAACGCCAGAATGCATAAAATTGACCTAAACGTCTCCTTTTCCTATTCTGAGTCGATTCTGCATGCTTTAAGTGTGTTTGGTGGCTCAGAACCATCAAAAAACGTTGAAATATAGTTCAAATTCAATAAAAATCGACAAAAATACAGTTTCTAGCTAAAATTTGATGGTTTCGTTGCACTTTCCGAGCCCGTAGGGTATCTGATTGGCTTAAAAGTACAAGAAAACACTTCAAAAGTGACGTTTCTGAAGAATTTTAACAGTTTTCTTGTATCTACGAACGCCAGAATGCATAAAATTGACCTAAACGTCTCCTTTTCCTATTCTGAGTCGATTCTGCATGCTTTAAGTGTGTTTGGTGGCTCAGAACCATCAAAAAACGTTGAAATATAGTTCAAATTCAATAAAAATCGACAAAAATACAGTTTCTAGCTAAAATTTGACGGTTTCGTTGCACTTTCCGAGCCCGTAGGGTATCTGATTGGCTTAAAAGTACAAGAAAACACTTCAAAAGTGACGTTTCTGTAGAATTTTAACAGTTTTCTTGTATCTACGAACGCCAGAATGCATAAAATTGACCTAAACGTCTCCTTTTCCTATTCTGAGTCGATTCTGCATGCTTTAAGTGTGTTTGGTGGCTCAGAACCATCAAAAAACGTTGAAATATAGTTCAAATTCAATAAAAATCGACAAAAATACAGTTTCTAGCTAAAATTTGATGGTTTCGTTGCACTTTCCGAGCCCGTAGGGTATCTGATTGGCTTAAAAGTACAAGAAAACACTTCAAAAGTGACGTTTCTGAAGAATTTTAACAGTTTTCTTGTATCTACGAACGCCAGAATGCATAAAATTGACCTAAACGTCTCCTTTTCCTATTCTGAGTCGATTCTGCATGCTTTAAGTGTGTTTGGTGGCTCAGAACCATCAAAAAACGTTGAAATATAGTTCAAATTCAATAAAAATCGACAAAAATACAGTTTCTAGCTAAAATTTGATGGTTTCGTTGCACTTTCCGAGCCCGTAGGGTATCTGATTGGCTTAAAAGTACAAGAAAACACTTCAAAAGTGACGTTTCTGAAGAATTTTAACAGTTTTCTTGTATCTACGAACGCCAGAATGCATAAAATTGACCTAAACGTCTCCTTTTCCTATTCTGAGTCGATTCTGCATGCTTTAAGTGTGTTTGGTGGCTCAGAACCATCAAAAAACGTTGAAATATAGTTCAAATTCAATAAAAATCGACAAAAATACAGTTTCTAGCTAAAATTTGATGGTTTCGTTGCACTTTCCGAGCCCGTAGGGTATCTGATTGGCTTAAAAGTACAAGAAAACACTTCAAAAGTGACGTTTCTGAAGAATTTTAACAGTTTTCTTGTATCTACGAACGCCAGAATGCATAAAATTGACCTAAACGTCTCCTTTTCCTATTCTGAGTCGATTCTGCATGCTTTAAGTGTGTTTGGTGGCTCAGAACCATCAAAAAACGTTGAAATATAGTTCAAATTCAATAAAAATCGACAAAAATACAGTTTCTAGCTAAAATTTGACGGTTTCGTTGCACTTTCCGAGCCCGTAGGGTATCTGATTGGCTTAAAAGTACAAGAAAACACTTCAAAAGTGACGTTTCTGAAGAATTTTAACAGTTTTCTTGTATCTACGAACGCCAGAATGCATAAAATTGACCTAAACGTCTCCTTTTCCTATTCTGAGTCGATTCTGCATGCTTTAAGTGTGTTTGGTGGCTCAGAACCATCAAAAAACGTTGAAATATAGTTCAAATTCAATAAAAATCGACAAAAATACAGTTTCTAGCTAAAATTTGATGGTTTCGTTGCACTTTCCGAGCCCGTAGGGTATCTGATTGGCTTAAAAGTACAAGAAAACACTTCAAAAGTGACGTTTCTGAAGAATTTTAACAGTTTTCTTGTATCTACGAACGCCAGAATGCATAAAATTGACCTAAACGTCTCCTTTTCCTATTCTGAGTCGATTCTGCATGCTTTAAGTGTGTTTGGTGGCTCAGAACCATCAAAAAACGTTGAAATATAGTTCAAATTCAATAAAAATCGACAAAAATACAGTTTCTAGCTAAAATTTGATGGTTTCGTTGCACTTTCCGAGCCCGTAGGGTATCTGATTGGCTTAAAAGTACAAGAAAACACTTCAAAAGTGACGTTTCTGAAGAATTTTAACAGTTTTCTTGTATCTACGAACGCCAGAATGCATAAAATTGACCTAAACGTCTCCTTTTCCTATTCTGAGTCGATTCTGCATGCTTTAAGTGTGTTTGGTGGCTCAGAACCATCAAAAAACGTTGAAATATAGTTCAAATTCAATAAAAATCGACAAAAATACAGTTTCTAGCTAAAATTTGACGGTTTCGTTGCACTTTCCGAGCCCGTAGGGTATCTGATTGGCTTAAAAGTACAAGAAAACACTTCAAAAGTGACGTTTCTGTAGAATTTTAACAGTTTTCTTGTATCTACGAACGCCAGAATGCATAAAATTGACCTAAACGTCTCCTTTTCCTATTCTGAGTCGATTCTGCATGCTTTAAGTGTGTTTGGTGGCTCAGAACCATCAAAAAACGTTGAAATATAGTTCAAATTCAATAAAAATCGACAAAAATACAGTTTCTAGCTAAAATTTGATGGTTTCGTTGCACTTTCCGAGCCCGTAGGGTATCTGATTGGCTTAAAAGTACAAGAAAACACTTCAAAAGTGACGTTTCTGAAGAATTTTAACAGTTTTCTTGTATCTACGAACGCCAGAATGCATAAAATTGACCTAAACGTCTCCTTTTCCTATTCTGAGTCGATTCTGCATGCTTTAAGTGTGTTTGGTGGCTCAGAACCATCAAAAAACGTTGAAATATAGTTCAAATTCAATAAAAATCGACAAAAATACAGTTTCTAGCTAAAATTTGATGGTTTCGTTGCACTTTCCGAGCCCGTAGGGTATCTGATTGGCTTAAAAGTACAAGAAAACACTTCAAAAGTGACGTTTCTGAAGAATTTTAACAGTTTTCTTGTATCTACGAACGCCAGAATGCATAAAATTGACCTAAACGTCTCCTTTTCCTATTCTGAGTCGATTCTGCATGCTTTAAGTGTGTTTGGTGGCTCAGAACCATCAAAAAACGTTGAAATATAGTTCAAATTCAATAAAAATCGACAAAAATACAGTTTCTAGCTAAAATTTGATGGTTTCGTTGCACTTTCCAAGCCCGTAGGGTATCTGATTGGCTTAAAAGCACAAGAAAACACTTCAAAAGTGACGTTTCTGAAGAATTTTAACAGTTTTCTTGTATCTACGAACGCCAGAATGCATAAAATTGACCTAAACGTCTCCTTTTCCTATTCTGAGTCGATTCTGCATGCTTTAAGTGTGTTTGGTGGCTCAGAACCATCAAAAAACGTTGAAATATAGTTCAAATTCAATAAAAATCGACAAAAATACAGTTTCTAGCTAAAATTTGATGGTTTCGTTGCACTTTCCGAGCCCGTAGGGTATCTGATTGGCTTAAAAGTACAAGAAAACACTTCAAAAGTGATGTTTCTGAAGAATTTTAACAGTTTTCTTGTATCTACGAACGCCAGAATGCATAAAATTGACCTAAACGTCTCCTTTTCCTATTCTGAGTCGATTCTGCATGCTTTAAGTGTGCTTGGTGGCTCAGAACCATCAAAAAACGTTGAAATATAGTTCAAATTCAATAAAAATCGACAAAAATACAGTTTCTAGCTAAAATTTGATGGTTTCGTTGCACTTTCCGAGCCCGTCGGGTATCTGATTGGCTTAAAAGTACAAGAAAACACTTCAAAAGTGACGTTTCTGAAGAATTTTAACAGTTTTCTTGTATCTACGAAAGCCAGAATGCATAAAATTGACCTAAACGTCTCCTTTTCCTATTCTGAGTCGATTCTGCATGCTTTAAGTGTGTTTGGTGGCTCAGAACCATCAAAAAACGTTGAAATATAGTTCAAATTCAATAAAAATCGACAAAAATACAGTTTCTAGCTAAAATTTGATGGTTTCGTTGCACTTTCCGAGCCCGTAGGGTATCTGGTTGGCTTAAAAGTACAAGAAAACACTTCAAAAGTGACGTTTCTGAAGAATTTTAACAGTTTTCTTGTATCTACGAACGCCAGAATGCATAAAATTGACCTAAACGTCTCCTTTTCCTATTCAGAGTCGATTCTGCATGCTTTAAGTGTGTTTGGTGGCTCAGAACCATCAAAAAACGTAGAAATATAGTTCAAATTCAATAAAAATCGACAAAAATACAGTTTCTAGCTAAAATTTGATGGTTTCGTTGCACTTTCCGAGCCCGTAGGGTATCTGATTGGCTTAAAAGTACAAGAAAACACTTCAAAAGTGACGTTTCTGAAGAATTTTAACAGTTTTCTTGTATCTACGAACGCCAGAATTCATAAAATTGACCTAAACGTCTCCTTTTCCTATTCTGAGTCGATTCTGCATGCTTTAAGTGTGTTTGGTGGCTCAGAACCATCAAAAAACGTTGAAATATAGTTCAAATTCAATAAAAATCGACAAAAATACAGTTTCTAGCTAAAATTTGATGGTTTCGTTGCACTTTCCGAGCCCGTAGGGTATCTGATTGGCTTAAAAGTACAAGAAAACACTTCAAAAGTGACGTTTCTGAAGAATTTTAACAGTTTTCTTGTATCTACGAACGCCAGAATGCATAAAATTGACCTAAACGTCTCCTTTTCCTATTCTGAGTCGATTCTGCATGCTTTAAGTGTGTTTGGTGGCTCAGAACCATCAAAAAACGTTGAAATATAGTTCAAATTCAATAAAAATCGACAAAAATACAGTTTCTAGCTAAAATTTGATGGTTTCGTTGCACTTTCCGAGCCCGTAGGGTATCTGGTTGGCTTAAAAGTACAAGAAAACACTTCAAAAGTGACGTTTCTGAAGAATTTTAACAGTTTTCTTGTATCTACGAACGCCAGAATTCATAAAATTGACCTAAACGTCTCCTTTTCCTATTCTGAGTCGATTCTGCATGCTTTAAGTGTGTTTGGTGGCTCAGAACCATCAAAAAACGTTGAAATATAGTTCAAATTCAATAAAAATCGACAAAAATACAGTTTCTAGCTAAAATTTGATGGTTTCGTTGCACTTTCCGAGCCCGTAGGGTATCTGATTGGCTTAAAAGTACAAGAAAACACTTCAAAAGTGACGTTTCTGAAGAATTTTAACAGTTTTCTTGTATCTACGAACGCCAGAATGCATAAAATTGACCTAAACGTCTCCTTTTCCTATTCTGAGTCGATTCTGCATGCTTTAAGTGTGTTTGGTGGCTCAGAACCATCAAAAAACGTTGAAATATAGTTCAAATTCAATAAAAATCGACAAAAATACAGTTTCTAGCTAAAATTTGATGGTTTCGTTGCACTTTCCGAGCCCGTAGGGTATCTGATTGGCTTAAAAGTACAAGAAAACACTTCAAAAGTGACGTTTCTGAAGAATTTTAACAGTTTTCTTGTATCTACGAACGCCAGAATGCATAAAATTGACCTAAACGTCTCCTTTTCCTATTCTGAGTCGATTCTGCATGCTTTAAGTGTGTTTGGTGGCTCAGAACCATCAAAAAACGTTGAAATATAGTTCAAATTCAATAAAAATCGACAAAAATACAGTTTCTAGCTAAAATTTGATGGTTTCGTTGCACTTTCCGAGCCCGTAGGGTATCTGGTTGGCTTAAAAGTACAAGAAAACACTTCAAAAGTGACGTTTCTGAAGAATTTTAACAGTTTTCTTGTATCTACGAACGCCAGAATGCATAAAATTGACCTAAACGTCTCCTTTTCCTATTCTGAGTCGATTCTGCATGCTTTAAGTGTGTTTGGTGGCTCAGAACCATCAAAAAACGTTGAAATATAGTTCAAATTCAATAAAAATCGACAAAAATACAGTTTCTAGCTAAAATTTGATGGTTTCGTTGCACTTTCCGAGCCCGTAGGGTATCTGATTGGCTTAAAAGTACAAGAAAACACTTCAAAAGTGACGTTTCTGAAGAATTTTAACAGTTTTCTTGTATCTACGAACGCCAGAATGCATAAAATTGACCTAAACGTCTCCTTTTCCTATTCTTAGTCGATTCTGCATGCTTTAAGTGTGTTTGGTGGCTCAGAACCATCAAAAAACGTTGAAATATAGTTCAAATTCAATAAAAATCGACAAAAATACAGTTTCTAGCTAAAATTTGATGGTTTCGTTGCACTTTCCGAGCCCGTAGGGTATCTGATTGGCTTAAAAGTACAAGAAAACACTTCAAAAGTGACGTTTCTGAAGAATTTTAACAGTTTTCTTGTATCTACGAACGCCAGAATGCATAAAATTGACCTAAACGTCTCCTTTTCCTATTCTGAGTCGATTCTGCATGCTTTAAGTGTGTTTGGTGGCTCAGAACCATCAAAAAACGTTGAAATATAGTTCAAATTCAATAAAAATCGACAAAAATACAGTTTCTAGCTAAAATTTGATGGTTTCGTTGCACTTTCCGAGCCCGTAGGGTATCTGATTGGCTTAAAAGTACAAGAAAACACTTCAAAAGTGACGTTTCTGAAGAATTTTAACAGTTTTCTTGTATCTACGAACGCCAGAATGCATAAAATTGACCTAAACGTCTCCTTTTCCTATTCTGAGTCGATTCTGCATGCTTTAAGTGTGTTTGGTGGCTCAGAACCATCAAAAAACGTTGAAATATAGTTCAAATTCAATAAAAATCGACAAAAATACAGTTTCTAGCTAAAATTTGATGGTTTCGTTGCACTTTCCGAGCCCGTAGGGTGTCTGATTGGCTTAAAAGTACAAGAAAACACTTCAAAAGTGACGTTTCTGAAGAATTTTAACAGTTCTCTTGTATCGACGAACGCCAGAATGCATAAAATTGACCTAAACGTCTCCTTTTCCTATTCTGAGTCGATTCTGCATGCTTTAAGTGTGTTTGGTGGCTCAGAACCATCAAAAAACGTTGAAATATAGTTCAAATTCAATAAAAATCGACAAAAATACAGTTTCTAGCTAAAATTTGATGGTTTCGTTGCACTTTCCGAGCCCGTAGGGTATCTGATTGGCTTAAAAGTACAAGAAAACACTTCAAAAGTGACGTTTCTGAAGAATTTTAACAGTTTTCTTGTATCTACGAACGCCAGAATGCATAAAATTGACCTAAACGTCTCCTTTTCCTATTCTGAGTCGATTCTGCATGCTTTAAGTGTGTTTGGTTAAAATTTGATGGTTTCGTTGCACTTTCCGAGCCCGTAGGATATCTGATTGGCTTAAAAGTACAAGAAAACACTTCAAAAGTGACGTTTCTGAAGAATTTTAACAGTTTTCTTGTATCTACGAACGCCAGAATGCATAAAATTGACCTAAACGTCTCCTTTTCCTATTCTGAGTCGATTCTGCATGCTTTAAGTGTGTTTGGTGGCTCAGAACCATCAAAAAACGTTGAAATATAGTTCAAATTCAATAAAAATCGACAAAAATACAGTTTCTAGCTAAAATTTGATGGTGTCGTTGCACTTTCCGAGCCCGTAGGATATCTGATTGGCTTAAAAGTACAAGAAAACACTTCAAAAGTGACGTTTCTGAAGAATTTTAACAGTTTTCTTGTATCTACGAACGCCAGAATGCATAAAATTGACCTAAACGTCTCCTTTTCCTATTCTGAGTCGATTCTGCATGCTTTAAGTGTGTTTGGTGGCTCAGAACCATCAAAAAACGTTGAAATATAGTTCAAATTCAATAAAAATCGACAAAAATACAGTTTCTAGCTAAAATTTGATGGTTTCGTTGCACTTTCCGAGCCCGTAGGGTATCTGATTGGCTTAAAAGTACAAGAAAACACTTCAAAAGTGACGTTTCTGAAGAATTTTAACAGTTTTCTTGTATCCACGAACGCCAGAATGCATAAAATTGACCTAAACGTCTCCTTTTCCTATTCTGAGTCGATTCTGCATGCTTTAAGTGTGTTTGGTGGCTCAGAACCATCAAAAAACGTTGAAATATAGTTCAAATTCAATAAAAATCGACAAAAATACAGTTTCTAGCTAAAATTTGATGGTTTCGTTGCACTTTCCGAGCCCGTAGGGTATCTGATTGGCTTAAAAGTACAAGAAAACACTTCAAAAGTGACGTTTCTGAAGAATTTTAACAGTTTTCTTGTATCTACGAACGCCAGAATGCATAAAATTGACCTAAACGTCTCCTTTTCCTATTCTGAGTCGATTCTGCATGCTTTAAGTGTGTTTGGTGGCTCAGAACCATCAAAAAACGTTGAAATATAGTTCAAATTCAATAAAAATCGACAAAAATACAGTTTCTAGCTAAAATTTGATGGTTTCGTTGCACTTTCCGAGCCCGTCGGGTATCTGATTGGCTTAAAAGTACAAGAAAACACTTCAAAAGTGACGTTTCTGAAGAATTTTAACAGTTTTCTTGTTCAGAATCGACTCAGAATAGGAAAAGGAGACGTTTAGGTCAATTTTATGCATTCTGGCGTTCGTAGATACAAGAAAACTGTTAAAATTCTTCAGAAACGTCACTTTTGAAGTGTTTTCTTGTACTTTTAAGCCAATCAGATACCCTACGGACTCGGAAAGTGCAACGAAACCATCAAATTTTAGCTAGAAACTGTATTTTTGTCGATTTTTATTGAATTTGAACTATATTTCAACGTTTTTTGATGGTTCTGAGCCACCAAACACACTTAAAGCATGCAGAATCGACTCAGAATAGGAAAAGGAGACGTTTAGGTCAATTTTATGCATTCTGGCGTTCGTAGATACAAGAAAACTGTTAAAATTCTTCAGAAACGTCACTTTTGAAGTGTTTTCTTGTACTTTTAAGCCAATCAGATACCCTACGGGCTCGGAAAGTGCAACGAAACCATCAAATTTTAGCTAGAAACTGTATTTTTGTCGATTTTTATTGAATTTGAACTATATTTCAACGTTTTTTGATGGTTCTGAGCCACCAAACACACTTAAAGCATGCAGAATCGACTCAGAATAGGAAAAGGAGACGTTTAGGTCAATTTTATGCATTCTGGCGTTCGTAGATACAAGAAAACTGTTAAAATTCTTCAGAAACGTCACTTTTGAAGTGTTTTCTTGTACTTTTAAGCCAATCAGATACCCTACGGGCTCGGAAAGTGCAACGAAACCATCAAATTTTAGCTAGAAACTGTATTTTTGTCGATTTTTATTGAATTTGAACTATATTTCAACGTTTTTTGATGGTTCTGAGCCACCAAACACACTTAAAGCATGCAGAATCGACTCAGAATAGGAAAAGGAGACGTTTAGGTCAATTTTATGCATTCTGGCGTTCGTAGATACAAGAAAACTGTTAAAATTCTTCAGAAACGTCACTTTTGAAGTGTTTTCTTGTACTTTTAAGCCAATCAGATACCCTACGGGCTCGGAAAGTGCAACGAAACCATCAAATTTTAGCTGGAAACTGTATTTTTGTCGATTTTTATTGAATTTGAACTATATTTCAACGTTTTTTGATGGTTCTGAGCCACCAAACACACTTAAAGCATGCAGAATCGACTCAGAATAGGAAAAGGAGACGTTTAGGTCAATTTTATGCATTCTGGCGTTCGTAGATACAAGAAAACTGTTAAAATTCTTCAGAAACGTCACTTCTGAAGTGTTTTCTTGTACTTTTAAGCCAATCAGATACCCAACGGGCTCGGAAAGTGCAACGAAACCATCAAATTTTAGCTAGAAACTGTATTTTTGTCGATTTTTATTGAATTTGAACTATATTTCAACGTTTTTTGATGGTTCTGAGCCACCAAACACACTTAAAGCATGCAGAATCGACTCAGAATAGGAAAAGGAGACGTTTAGGTCAATTTTATGCATTCTGGCGTTCGTAGATACAAGAAAACTGTTAAAATTCTTCAGAAACGTCACTTTTGAAGTGTTTTCTTGTACTTTTAAGCCAATCAGATACCCTACGGGCTCGGAAAGTGCAACGAAACCATCAAATTTTAGCTAGAAACTGTATTTTTGTCGATTTTTATTGATTTTGAACTATATTTCAACGTTTTTTGATGGTTCTGAGCCACCAAACACACTTAAAGGATGCAGAATCGACTCAGAATAGGAAAAGGAGACGTTTAGGTCAATTTTATGCATTCTGGCGTTCGTAGATACAAGAAAACTGTTAAAACTCTTCAGAAACGTCACTTTTGAAGTGTTTTCTTGTACTTTTAAGCCAATCAGATACCCTACGGGCTCGGAAAGTGCAACGAAACCATCAAATTTTAGCTAGAAACTGTATTTTTGTCGATTTTTATTGTATTTGAACTATATTTCAACGTTTTTTGACGGTTCTGAGCCACCAAACACACTTAAAGCATGCAGAATCGACTCAGAATAGGAAAAGGAGACGTTTAGGTCAATTTTATGCATTCTGGCGTTCGTAGATACAAGAAAACTGTTAAAATTCTTCAGAAACGTCACTTTTGAAGTGTTTTCTTGTACTTTTAAGCCAATCAGATACCCTACGGGCTCGGAAAGTACAACGAAACCATCAAATTTTAGCTAGAAACTGTATTTTTGTCGATTTTTATTGAATTTGAACTATATTTCAACGTTTTTTGATGGTTCTGAGCCACCAAACACACTTAAAGCATGCAGAATCGACTCAGAATAGGAAAAGGAGACGTTTAGGTCAATTTTATGCATTCTGGCGTTCGTAGATACAAGAAAACTGTTAAAATTCTTCAGAAACGTCACTTTTGAAGTGTTTTCTTGTACTTTTAAGCCAATCAGATACCCTACGGGCTCGGAAAGTGCAACGAAACCATCAAATTTTAGCTAGAAACTGTATTTTTGTCGATTTTTATTGAATTTGAACTATATTTCAACGTTTTTTGATGGTTCTGAGCCACCAAACACACTTAAAGCATGCAGAATCGACTCAGAATAGGAAAAGGAGACGTTTAGGTCAATTTTATGCATTCTGGCGTTCGTAGATACAAGAAAACTGTTAAAATTCTTCAGAAACGTCACTTTTGAAGTGTTTTCTTGTACTTTTAAGCCAATCAGATACCCTACGGGCTCGGAAAGTGCAACGAAACCATCAAATTTTAGCTAGAAACTGTATTTTTGTCGATTTTTATTGAATTTGAACTATATTTCAACGTTTTTTGTTGGTTCAGAGCCACCAAACACACTTAAAGCATGCAGAATCGACTCAGAATAGGAAAAGGAGACGTTTAGGTCAATTTTATGCATTCTGGCGTTCGTAGATACAAGAAAACTGTTAAAATTCTTCAGAAACGTCACTTTTGAAGTGTTTTCTTGTACTTTTAAGCCAATCAGATACCCTACGGGCTCGGAAAGTGCAACGAAACCATCAAATTTTAGCTAGAAACTGTATTTTTGTCGATTTTTATTGAATTTGAACTATATTTCAACGTTTTTTGATGGTTCTGAGCCACCAAACACACTTAAAGCATGCAGAATCGACTCAGAATAGGAAAAGGAGACGTTTAGGTCAATTTTATGCATTCTGGCGTTCGTAGATACAAGAAAACTGTTAAAATTCTTCAGAAACGTCACTTTTGAAGTGTTTTCTTGTACTTTTAAGCCAATCAGATACCCTACGGGCTCGGAAAGTGCAACGAAACCATAAAATTTTAGCTAGAAACTGTATTTTTGTCGATTTTTATTGTATTTGAACTATATTTCAACGTTTTTTGACGGTTCTGAGCCACCAAACACACTTAAAGCATGCAGAATCGACTCAGAATAGGAAAAGGAGACGTTTAGGTCAATTTTATGCATTCTGGCGTTCGTAGATACAAGAAAACTGTTAAAATTCTTCAGAAACGTCACTTTTGAAGTGTTTTCTTGTACTTTTAAGCCAATCAGATACCCTACGGGCTCGGAAAGTACAACGAAACCATCAAATTTTAGCTAGAAACTGTATTTTTGTCGATTTTTATTGAATTTGAACTATATTTCAACGTTTTTTGATGGTTCTGAGCCACCAAACACACTTAAAGCATGCAGAATCGACTCAGAATAGGAAAAGGAGACGTTTAGGTCAATTTTATGCATTCTGGCGTTCGTAGATACAAGAAAACTGTTAAAATTCTTCAGAAACGTCACTTTTGAAGTGTTTTCTTGTACTTTTAAGCCAATCAGATACCCTACGGGCTCGGAAAGTGCAACGAAACCATCAAATTTTAGCTAGAAACTGTATTTTTGTCGATTTTTATTGAATTTGAACTATATTTCAACGTTTTTTGATGGTTCTGAGCCACCAAACACACTTAAAGCATGCAGAATCGACTCAGAATAGGAAAAGGAGACGTTTAGGTCAATTTTATGCATTCTGGCGTTCGTAGATACAAGAAAACTGTTAAAATTCTTCAGAAACGTCACTTTTGAAGTGTTTTCTTGTACTTTTAAGCCAATCAGATACCCTACGGGCTCGGAAAGTGCAACGAAACCATCAAATTTTAGCTAGAAACTGTATTTTTGTCGATTTTTATTGAATTTGAACTATATTTCAACGTTTTTTGTTGGTTCAGAGCCACCAAACACACTTAAAGCATGCAGAATCGACTCAGAATAGGAAAAGGAGACGTTTAGGTCAATTTTATGCATTCTG
>NW_026973001.1:0-52792 GCF_036711695.1 Zophobas morio | reverse complement strand
ATTCTGCATGCTTTAAGTGTGTTTGGTGGCTCAGAACCATCAAAAAACGTTGAAATATAGTTCAAATTCAATAAAAATCGACAAAAATACAGTTTATACCTAAAATTTGATGGTTTCGTTGCACTTTCCAAGCCCGTAGGGTATCTGATTGGCTTAAAAGTACAAGAAAACACTTCAAAAGTGACGTTTCTGAAGAATTTTAACAGTTTTCTTGTATCTACGAACGCCAGAATGCATAAATTTGACCTAAACGTCTCCTTTTCCTATTCTGAGTCGATTCTGCATGCTTTAAGTGTGTTTGGTGGCTCAGAACCATCAAAAAACGTTGAAATATAGTTCAAATTCAATAAAAATCGACAAAAATACAGTTTCTAGCTAAAATTTGATGGTTTCGTTGCACTTTCCGAGCCCGTAGGGTATCTGATTGGCTTAAAAGTACAAGAAAACACTTCAAAAGTGACGTTTCTGAAGAATTTTAACAGTTTTCTTGTATCTACGAACGCCAGAATGCATAAAATTGACCTAAACGTCTCCTTTTCCTATTCTGAGTCGATTCTGCATGCTTTAAGTGTGTTTGGTGGCTCAGAACCATCAGAAAACTTTGAAATATAGTTCAAATTCAATAAAAATCGACAAAAATACAGTTTCTAGCTAAAATTTGATGGTTTCGTTGCACTTTCCGAGCCCGTTGGGTATCTGATTGGCTTAAAAGTACAAGAAAACACTTCAAAAGTGACATTTCTGAAGAATTTTAACAGTTTTCTTGTATCTACGAACGCCAGAATGCATAAAATTGACCTAAACGTCTCCTTTTCCTATTCTGAGTCGATTCTGCATGCTTTAAGTGTGTTTGGTGTCTCAGAACCATCAAAAAACTTTGAAATATAGTTCAAATTCAATAAAAATCGACAAAAATACAGTTTCTAGCTAAAATTTGATGGTTTCGTTGCACTTTCCGAGCCCGTAGGGTATCTGATTGGCTTAAAAGTACAAGAAAACACTTCAAAAGTGACGTTTCTGAAGAATTTTAACAGTTTTCTTGTATCTACGAACGCCAGAATGCATAAAATTGACCTAAACATCTCCTTTTCCTATTCTGAGTCGATTCTGCATGCTTTAAGTGTGTTTGGTGGCTCAGAACCATCAAAAAACGTTGAAATATAGTTCAAATTCAATAAAAATCGACAAAAATACAGTTTCTAGCTAAAATTTGATGGTTTCGTTGCACTTTCCGAGCCCGTAGGGTATCTGATTGGCTTAAAAGTACAAGAAAACACTTCAAAAGTGACGTTTCTGAAGAATTTTAACAGTTTTCTTGTATCTACGAACGCCAGAATTCATAAAATTGACCTAAACGTCTCCTTTTCCTATTCTGAGTCGATTCTGCATGCTTTAAGTGTGTTTGGTGGCTCAGAACCATCAAAAAACGTTGAAATATAGTTCAAATTCAATAAAAATCGACAAAAATACAGTTTCTAGCTAAAATTTGATGGTTTCGTTGCACTTTCCGAGCCCGTAGGGTATCTGATTGGCTTAAAAGTACAAGAAAACACTTCAAAAGTGACGTTTCTGAAGAATTTTAACAGTTTTCTTGTATCTACGAACGCCAGAATGCATAAAATTGACCTAAACGTCTCCTTTTCCTATTCTGAGTCGATTCTGCATGCTTTAAGTGTGTTTGGTGGCTCAGAACCATCAAAAAACGTTGAAATATAGTTCAAATTCAATAAAAATCGACAAAAATACAGTTTCTAGCTAAAATTTGATGGTTTCGTTGCACTTTCCGAGCCCGTAGGGTATCTGATTGGCTTAAAAGTACAAGAAAACACTTCAAAAGTGACGTTTCTGAAGAATTTTAACAGTTTTCTTGTATCTACGAACGCCAGAATGCATAAAATTGACCTAAACGTCTCCTTTTCCTATTCTGAGTCGATTCTGCATGCTTTAAGTGTGTTTGGTGGCTCAGAACCATCAAAAAACGTTGAAATATAGTTCAAATTCAATAAAAATCGACAAAAATACAGTTTCTAGCTAAAATTTGATGGTTTCGTTGCACTTTCCGAGCCCGTAGGGTATCTGATTGGCTTAAAAGTACAAGAAAACACTTCAAAAGTGACGTTTCTGAAGAATTTTAACAGTTTTCTTGTATCTACGAACGCCAGAATGCATAAAATTGACCTAAACGTCTCCTTTTCCTATTCTGAGTCGATTCTGCATGCTTTAAGTGTGTTTGGTGGCTCAGAACCATCAAAAAACGTTGAAATATAGTTCAAATTCAATAAAAATCGACAAAAATACAGTTTCTAGCTAAAATTTGATGGTTTCGTTGCACTTTCCGAGCCCGTAGGGTATCTGATTGGCTTAAAAGTACAAGAAAACACTTCAAAAGTGACGTTTCTGAAGAATTTTAACAGTTTTCTTGTATCTACGAACGCCAGAATGCATAAAATTGACCTAAACGTCTCCTTTTCCTATTCTGAGTCGATTCTGCATGCTTTAAGTGTGTTTGGTGGCTCAGAACCATCAAAAAACGTTGAAATATAGTTCAAATTCAATAAAAATCGACAAAAATACAGTTTCTAGCTAAAATTTGATGGTTTCGTTGCACTTTCCGAGCCCGTAGGGTATCTGATTGGCTTAAAAGTACAAGAAAACACTTCAAAAGTGACGTTTCTGAAGAATTTTAACAGTTTTCTTGTATCTACGAACGCCAGAATGCATAAAATTGACCTAAACGTCTCCTTTTCCTATTCTGAGTCGATTCTGCATGCTTTAAGTGTGTTTGGTGGCTCAGAACCATCAAAAAACGTTGAAATATAGTTCAAATTCAATAAAAATCGACAAAAATACAGTTTCTAGCTAAAATTTGATGGTTTCGTTGCACTTTCCGAGCCCGTAGGGTATCTGATTGGCTTAAAAGTACAAGAAAACACTTCAAAAGTGACGTTTCTGAAGAATTTTAACAGTTTTCTTGTATCTACGAACGCCAGAATGCATAAAATTGACCTAAACGTCTCCTTTTCCTATTCTGAGTCGATTCTGCATGCTTTAAGTGTGTTTGGTGGCTCAGAACCATCAAAAAACGTTGAAATATAGTTCAAATTCAATAAAAATCGACAAAAATACAGTTTCTAGCTAAAATTTGATGGTTTCGTTGCACTTTCCGAGCCCGTAGGGTATCTGATTGGCTTTAAAGTACAAGAAAACACTTCAAAAGTGACGTTTCTGAAGAATTTTAACAGTTTTCTTGTATCTACGAACGCCAGAATGCATAAAATTGACCTAAACGTCTCCTTTTCCTATTCTGAGTCGATTCTGCATGCTTTAAGTGTGTTTGGTGGCTCAGAACCATCAAAAAACGTTGAAATATAGTTCAAATTCAATAAAAATCGACAAAAATACAGTTTCTAGCTAAAATTTGATGGTTTCGTTGCACTTTCCGAGCCCGTAGGGTATCTGATTGGCTTAAAAGTACAAGAAAACACTTCAAAAGTGACGTTTCTGAAGAATTTTAACAGTTTTCTTGTATCTACGAACGCCAGAATGCATAAAATTGACCTAAACGTCTCCTTTTCCTATTCTGAGTCGATTCTGCATGCTTTAAGTGTGTTTGGTGGCTCAGAACCATCAAAAAACGTTGAAATATAGTTCAAATTCAATAAAAATCGACAAAAATACAGTTTCTAGCTAAAATTTGATGGTTTCGTTGCACTTTCCGAGCCCGTAGGGTATCTGATTGGCTTAAAAGTACAAGAAAACACTTCAAAAGTGACGTTTCTGAAGAATTTTAACAGTTTTCTTGTATCTACGAACGCCAGAATGCATAAAATTGACCTAAACGTCTCCTTTTCCTATTCTGAGTCGATTCTGCATGCTTTAAGTGTGTTTGGTGGCTCAGAACCATCAAAAAACGTTGAAATATAGTTCAAATTCAATAAAAATCGACAAAAATACAGTTTCTAGCTAAAATTTGATGGTTTCGTTGCACTTTCCGAGCCCGTAGGGTATCTGATTGGCTTAAAAGTACAAGAAAACACTTCAAAAGTGACGTTTCTGAAGAATTTTAACAGTTTTCTTGTATCTACGAACGCCAGAATGCATAAAATTGACCTAAACGTCTCCTTTTCCTATTCTGAGTCGATTCTGCATGCTTTAAGTGTGTTTGGTGGCTCAGAACCATCAAAAAACGTTGAAATATAGTTCAAATTCAGTAAAAATCGACAAAAATACAGTTTCTAGCTAAAATTTGATGGTTTCGTTGCACTTTCCGAGCCCGTAGGGTATCTGATTGGCTTAAAAGTACAAGAAAACACTTCAAAAGTGACGTTTCTGAAGAATTTTAACAGTTTTCTTGTATCTACGAACGCCAGAATGCATAAAATTGACCTAAACGTCTCCTTTTCCTATTCTGAGTCGATTCTGCATGCTTTAAGTGTGTTTGGTGGCTCAGAACCATCAAAAAACGTTGAAATATAGTTCAAATTCAATAAAAATCGACAAAAATACAGTTTCTAGCTAAAATTTGATGGTTTCGTTGCACTTTCCGAGCCCGTAGGTTATCTGATTGGCTTACAAGTACAAGAAAACACTTCAAAAGTGACGTTTCTGAAGAATTTTAACAGTTTTCTTGTATCTACGAACGCCAGAATGCATAAAATTGACCTAAACGTCTCCTTTTCCTATTCTGAGTCGATTCTGCATGCTTTAAGTGTGTTTGGTGGCTCAGAACCATCAAAAAACGTTGAAATATAGTTCAAATTCAATAAAAATCGACAAAAATACAGTTTCTAGCTAAAATTTGATGGTTTCGTTGCACTTTCCGAGCCCGTAGGGTATCTGATTGGCTTAAAAGTACAAGAAAACACTTCAAAAGTGACGTTTCTGAAGAATTTTAACAGTTTTCTTGTATCTACGAACGCCAGAATGCATAAAATTGACCTAGACGTCTCCTTTTCCTATTCTGAGTCGATTCTGCATGCTTTAAGTGTGTTTGGTGGCTCAGAACCATCAAAAAACGTTGAAATATAGTTCAAATTCAATAAAAATCGACAAAAATACAGTTTCTAGCTAAAATTTGATGGTTTCGTTGCACTTTCCGAGCCCGTAGGGTATCTGATTGGATTAAAAGTACAAGAAAACACTTCAAAAGTGACGTTTCTGAAGAATTTTCACAGTTTTCTTGTATCTACGAACGCCAGAATGCATAAAATTGACCTAAACGTCTCCTTTTCCTATTCTGAGTCGATTCTGCATGCTTTAAGTGTGTTTGGTGGCTCAGAACCATCAAAAAACGTTGAAATATAGTTCAAATTCAATAAAAATCGACAAAAATACAGTTTCTAGCTAAAATTTGATGGTTTCGTTGCACTTTCCGAGCCCGTAGGGTATCTGATTGGCTTAAAAGTACAAGAAAACACTTCAAAAGTGACGTTTCTGAAGAATTTTAACAGTTTTCTTGTATCTACGAACGCCAGAATGCATAAAATTGACCCAAACGTCTCCTTTTCCTATTCTGAGTCGATTCTGCATGCTTTAAGTGTGTTTGGTGGCTCAGAACCATCAAAAAACGTTGAAATATAGTTCAAATTCAATAAAAATCGACAAAAATACAGTTTCTAGCTAAAATTTGATGGTTTCGTTGCACTTTCCGAGCCCGTAGGGTATCTGATTGGCTTAAAAGTACAAGAAAACACTTCAAAAGTGACGTTTCTGAAGAATTTTAACAGTTTTCTTGTATCTACGAACGCCAGAATGCATAAAATTGACCTAAACGTCTCCTTTTCCTATTCTGAGTCGATTCTGCATGCTTTAAGTGTGTTTGGTGGCTCAGAACCATCAAAAAACGTTGAAATATGGTTCAAATTCAATAAAAATCGACAAAAATACAGTTTCTAGCTAAAATTTGATGGTTTCGTTGCACTTTCCGAGCCCGTTGGGTATCTGATTGGCTTAAAAGTACAAGAAAACACTTCAAAAGTGACGTTTCTGAAGAATTTTAACAGTTTTCTTGTATCTACGAACGCCAGAATGCATAAAATTGACCTAAACGTCTCCTTTTCCTATTCTGAGTCGATTCTGCATGCTTTAAGTGTGTTTGGTGGCTCAGAACCATCAAAAAACGTTGAAATATAGTTCAAATTCAATAAAAATCGACAAAAATACAGTTTCTAGCTAAAATTTGATGGTTTCGTTGCACTTTCCGAGCCCGTAGGGTATCTGATTGGCTTAAAAGTACAAGAAAACACTTCAAAAGTGACGTTTCTGAAGAATTTTAACAGTTTTCTTGTATCTACGAACGCCAGAATGCATAAAATTGACCTAAACGTCTCCTTTTCCTATTCTGAGTCGATTCTGCATGCTTTAAGTGTGTTTGGTGGCTCAGAACCATCAAAAAACGTTGAAATATAGTTCAAATTCAATAAAAATCGACAAAAATACAGTTTCTAGCTAAAATTTGATGGTTTCGTTGCACTTTCCGAGCCCGTAGGGTATCTGATTGGCTTAAAAGTACAAGAAAACACTTCAAAAGTGACGTTTCTGAAGAATTTTAACAGTTTTCTTGTATCTACGAACGCCAGAATGCATAAAATTGACCTAAACGTCTCCTTTTCCTATTCTGAGTCGATTCTGCATGCTTTAAGTGTGTTTGGTGGCTCAGAACCATCAAAAAACGTTGAAATATAGTTCAAATTCAATAAAAATCGACAAAAATACAGTTTCTAGCTAAAATTTGATGGTTTCGTTGCACTTTCCGAGCCCGTAGGGTATCTGATTGGCTTAAAAGTACAAGAAAACACTTCAAAAGTGACGTTTCTGAAGAATTTTAACAGTTTTCTTGTATCTACGAACGCCAGAATGCATAAAATTGACCTAAACGTCTCCTTTTCCTATTCTGAGTCGATTCTGCATGCTTTAAGTGTGTTTGGTGGCTCAGAACCATCAAAAAACGTTGAAATATAGTTCAAATTCAATAAAAATCGACAAAAATACAGTTTCTAGCTAAAATTTGATGGTTTCGTTGCACTTTCCGAGCCCGTAGGGTATCTGATTGGCTTAAAAGTACAAGAAAACACTTCAAAAGTGACGTTTCTGAAGAATTTTAACAGTTTTCTTGTATCTACGAACGCCAGAATGCATAAAATTGACCTAAACGTCTCCTTTTCCTATTCTGAGTCGATTCTGCATGCTTTAAGTGTGTTTGGTGGCTCAGAACCATCAAAAAACGTTGAAATATAGTTCAAATTCAATAAAAATCGACAAAAATACAGTTTCTAGCTAAAATTTGATGGTTTCGTTGCACTTTCCGAGCCCGTAGGGTATCTGATTGGCTTAAAAGTACAAGAAAACACTTCAAAAGTGACGTTTCTGAAGAATTTTAACAGTTTTCTTGTATCTACGAACGCCAGAATGCATAAAATTGACCTAAACGTCTCCTTTTCCTATTCTGAGTCGATTCTGCATGCTTTAAGTGTGTTTGGTGGCTCAGAACCATCAAAAAACGTTGAAATATAGTTCAAATTCAATAAAAATCGACAAAAATACAGTTTCTAGCTAAAATTTGATGGTTTCGTTGCACTTTCCGAGTCCGTAGGGTATCTGATTGGCTTAAAAGTACAAGAAAACACTTCAAAAGTGACGTTTCTGAAGAATTTTAACAGTTTTCTTGTATCTACGAACGCCAGAATGCATAAAATTGACCTAAACGTCTCCTTTTCCTATTCTGAGTCGATTCTGCATGCTTTAAGTGTGTTTGGTGGCTCAGAACCATCAAAATACGTTGAAATATAGTTCAAATTCAATAAAAATCGACAAAAATACAGTTTCTAGCTAAAATTTGATGGTTTCGTTGCACTTTCCGAGCCCGTAGGGTATCTGATTGGCTTAAAAGTACAAGAAAACACTTCAAAAGTGACGTTTCTGAAGAATTTTAACAGTTTTCTTGTATCTACGAACGCCAGAATGCATAAAATTGACCTAAACGTCTCCTTTTCCTATTCTGAGTCGATTCTGCATGCTTTAAGTGTGTTTGGTGGCTCAGAACCATCAAAAAACGTTGAAATATAGTTCAAATTCAATAAAAATCGACAAAAATACAGTTTCTAGCTAAAATTTGATGGTTTCGTTGCACTTTCCGAGCCCGTAGGGTATCTGATTGGCTTAAAAGTACAAGAAAACACTTCAAAAGTGACGTTTCTGAAGAATTTTAACAGTTTTCTTGTATCTACGAACGCCAGAATGCATAAAATTGACCTAAACGTCTCCTTTTCCTATTCTGAGTCGATTCTGCATGCTTTAAGTGTGTTTGGTGGCTCAGAACCATCAAAAAACGTTGAAATATAGTTCAAATTCAATAAAAATCGACAAAAATACAGTTTCTAGCTAAAATTTGATGGTTTCGTTGCACTTTCCGAGCCCGTAGGGTATCTGATTGGCTTAAAAGTACAAGAAAACACTTCAAAAGTGACGTTTCTGAAGAATTTTAACAGTTTTCTTGTATCTACGAACGCCAGAATGCATAAAATTGACCTAAACGTCTCCTTTTCCTATTCTGAGTCGATTCTGCATGCTTTAAGTGTGTTTGGTGGCTCAGAACCATCAAAAAACGTTGAAATATAGTTCAAATTCAATAAAAATCGACAAAAATACAGTTTCTAGCTAAAATTTGATGGTTTCGTTGCACTTTCCGAGCCCGTAGGGTATCTGATTGGCTTAAAAGTACAAGAAAACACTTCAAAAGTGACGTTTCTGAAGAATTTTAACAGTTTTCTTGTATCTACGAACGCCAGAATGCATAAAATTGACCTAAACGTCTCCTTTTCCTATTCTGAGTCGATTCTGCATGCTTTAAGTGTGTTTGGTGGCTCAGAACCATCAAAAAACGTTGAAATATAGTTCAAATTCAATAAAAATCGACAAAAATACAGTTTCTAGCTAAAATTTGATGGTTTCGTTGCACTTTCCGAGCCCGTAGGGTATCTGATTGGCTTAAAAGTACAAGAAAACACTTCAAAAGTGACGTTTCTGAAGAATTTTAACAGTTTTCTTGTATCTACGAACGCCAGAATGCATAAAATTGACCTAAACGTCTCCTTTTCCTATTCTGAGTCGATTCTGCATGCTTTAAGTGTGTTTGGTGGCTCAGAACCATCAAAAAACGTTGAAATATAGTTCAAATTCAATAAAAATCGACAAAACTACAGTTTCTAGCTAAAATTTGATGGTTTCGTTGCACTTTCCGAGCCCGTAGGGTATCTGATTGGCTTAAAAGTACAAGAAAACACTTCAAAAGTGACGTTTCTGAAGAATTTTAACAGTTTTCTTGTATCTACGAACGCCAGAATGCATAAAATTGACCTAAACGTCTCCTTTTCCTATTCTGAGTCGATTCTGCATGCTTTAAGTGTGTTTGGTGGCTCAGAACCATCAAAAAACGTTGAAATATAGTTCAAATTCAATAAAAATCGACAAAAATACAGTTTCTAGCTAAAATTTGATGGTTTCGTTGCACTTTCCGAGCCCGTAGGGTATCTGATTGGCTTAAAAGTACAAGAAAACACTTCAAAAGTGACGTTTCTGAAGAATTTTAACAGTTTTCTTGTATCTAAGAACGCCAGAATGCATAAAATTGACCTAAACGTCTCCTTTTCCTATTCTGAGTCGATTCTGCATGCTTTAAGTGTGTTTGGTGGCTCAGAACCATCAAAAAACGTTGAAATATAGTTTAAATTCAATAAAAATCGACAAAAATACAGTTTCTAGCTAAAATTTGATGGTTTCGTTGCACTTTCCGAGCCCGTAGGGTATATGATTGGCTTAAAAGTACAAGAAAACACTTCAAAAGTGACGTTTCTGAAGAATTTTAACAGTTTTCTTGTATCTACGAACGCCAGAATGCATAAAATTGACCTAAACGTCTCCTTTTCCTATTCTGAGTCGATTCTGCATGCTTTAAGTGTGTTTGGTGGCTCAGAACCATCAAAAAACGTTGAAATATAGTTCAAATTCAATAAAAATCGACAAAAATACAGTTTCTAGCTAAAATTTGATGGTTTCGTTGCACTTTCCGAGCCCGTAGGGTATCTGATTGGCTTAAAAGTACAAGAAAACACTTCAAAAGTGACGTTTCTGAAGAATTTTAACAGTTTTCTTGTATCTACGAACGCCAGAATGCATAAAATTGACCTAAACGTCTCCTTTTCCTATTCTGAGTCGATTCTGCATGCTTTAAGTGTGTTTGGTGGCTCAGAACCATCAAAAAACGTTGAAATATAGTTCAAATTCAATAAAAATCGACAAAAATACAGTTTCTAGCTAAAATTTGATGGTTTCGTTGCACTTTCCGAGCCCGTAGGGTATCTGATTGGCTTAAAAGTACAAGAAAACACTTCAAAAGTGACGTTTCTGAAGAATTTTAACAGTTTTCTTGTATCTACGAACGCCAGAATGCATAAAATTGACCTAAACGTCTCCTTTTCCTATTCTGAGTCGATTCTGCATGCTTTAAGTGTGTTTGGTGGCTCAGAACCATCAAAAAACGTTGAAATATAGTTCAAATTCAATAAAAATTGACAAAAATACAGTTTCTAGCTAAAATTTGATGGTTTCGTTGCACTTTCCGAGCCCGTAGGGTATCTGATTGGCTTAAAAGTACAAGAAAACACTTCAAAAGTGACGTTTCTGAAGAATTTTAACAGTTTTCTTGTATCTACGAACGCCAGAATGCATAAAATTGACCTAGACGTCTCCTTTTCCTATTCTGAGTCGATTCTGCATGCTTTAAGTGTGTTTGGTGGCTCAGAACCATCAAAAAACGTTGAAATATAGTTCAAATTCAATAAAAATCGACAAAAATACAGTTTCTAGCTAAAATTTGATGGTTTCGTTGCACTTTCCGAGCCCGTAGGGTATCTGATTGGCTTAAAAGTACAAGAAAACACTTCAAAAGTGACGTTTCTGAAGAATTTTAACAGTTTTCTTGTATCTACGAACGCCAGAATGCATAAAATTGACCTAAACGTCTCCTTTTCCTATTCTGAGTCGATTCTGCATGCTTTAAGTGTGTTTGGTGGCTCAGAACCATCAAAAAACGTTGAAATATAGTTCAAATTCAATAAAAATCAACAAAAATACAGTTTCTAGCTAAAATTTGATGGTTTCGTTGCACTTTCCGAGCCCGTAGGGTATCTGATTGGCTTAAAAGTACAAGAAAACACTTCAAAAGTGACGTTTCTGAAGAATTTTAACAGTTTTCTTGTATCTACGAACGCCAGAATGCATAAAATTGACCTAAACGTCTCCTTTTCCTATTCTGAGTCGATTCTGCATGCTTTAAGTGTGTTTGGTGGCTCAGAACCATCAAAAAACGTTGAAATATAGTTTAAATTCAATAAAAATCGACAAAAATACAGTTTCTAGCTAAAATTTGATGGTTTCGTTGCACTTTCCGAGCCCGTAGGGTATCTGATTGGCTTAAAAGTACAAGAAAACACTTCAAAAGTGACGTTTCTGAAGAATTTTAACAGTTTTCTTGTATCTACGAACGCCAGAATGCATAAAATTGACCTAAACGTCTCCTTTTCCTATTCTGAGTCGATTCTGCATGCTTTAAGTGTGTTTGGTGGCTCAGAACCATCAAAAAACGTTAAAATATAGTTCAAATTCAATAAAAATCGACAAAAATACAGTTTCTAGCTAAAATTTGATGGTTTCGTTGCACTTTCCGAGCCCGTTGGGTATCTGATTGGCTTAAAAGTACAAGAAAACACTTCAAAAGTGACGTTTCTGAAGAATTTTAACAGTTTTCTTGTATCTACGAACGCCAGAATGCATAAAATTGACCTAATCGTCTCCTTTTCCTATTCTGAGTCGATTCTGCATGCTTTAAGTGTGTTTGGTGGCTCAGAACCATCAAAAAACATTGAAATATAGTTCAAATTCAATAAAAATCGACAAAAATACAGTTTCTAGCTAAAATTTGATGGTTTCGTTGCACTTTCCGAGCCCGTAGGGTATCTGATTGGCTTAAAAGTACAAGAAAACACTTCAAAAGTGACGTTTCTGAAGAATTTTAACAGTTTTCTTGTATCTACGAACGCCAGAATGCATAAAATTGACCTAAACGTCTCCTTTTCCTATTCTGAGTCGATTCTGCATGCTTTAAGTGTGTTTGGTGGCTCAGAACCATCAAAAAACGTTGAAATATAGTTCAAATTCAATAAAAATCGACAAAAATACAGTTTCTAGCTAAAATTTGATGGTTTCGTTGTACTTTCCGAGCCCGTAGGGTATCTGATTGGCTTAAAAGTACAAGAAAACACTTCAAAAGTGACGTTTCTGAAGAATTTTAACAGTTTTCTTGTATCTACGAACGCCAGAATGCATAAAATTGACCTAAACGTCTCCTTTTCCTATTCTGAGTCGATTCTGCATGCTTTAAGTGTGTTTGGTGGCTCAGAACCTTCAAAAAACGTTGAAATATAGTTCAAATTCAATAAAAATCGACAAAAATACAGTTTCTAGCTAAAATTTGATGGTTTCGTTGCACTTCCCGAGCCCGTAGGGTATCTGATTGGCTTAAAAGTACAAGAAAACACTTCAAAAGTGACGTTTCTGAAGAATTTTAACAGTTTTCTTGTATCTACGAACGCCAGAATGCATAAAATTGACCTAAACGTCTCCTTTTCCTATTCTGAGTCGATTCTGCATGCTTTAAGTGTGTTTGGTGGCTCAGAACCATAAAAAAACGTTGAAATATAGTTCAAATTCAATAAAAATCGACAAAAATACAGTTTCTAGCTAAAATTTGATGGTTTCGTTGCACTTTCCGAGCCCGTAGGGTATCTGATTGGCTTAAAAGTACAAGAAAACACTTCAAAAGTGACGTTTCTGAAGAATTTTAACAGTTTTCTTGTATCTACGAACGCCAGAATGCATAAAATTGACCTAAACGTCTCCTTTTCCTATTCTGAGTCGATTCTGCATGCTTTAAGTGTGTTTGGTGGCTCAGAACCATCAAAAAACGTTGAAATATAGTTCAAATTCAATAAAAATCGACAAAAATACAGTTTCTAGCTAAAATTTGATGGTTTCGTTGCACTTTCCGAGCCCGTAGGGTATCTGATTGGCTTAAAAGTACAAGAAAACACTTCAAAAGTGACGTTTCTGAAGAATTTTAACAGTTTTCTTGTATCTACGAACGCCAGAATGCATAAAATTGACCTAAACGTCTCCTTTTCCTATTCTGAGTCGATTCTGCATGCTTTAAGTGTGTTTGGTGGCTCAGAACCATCAAAAAACGTTGAAATATAATTCAAATTCAATAAAAATCGACAAAAATACAGATTCTAGCTAAAATTTGATGGTTTCGTTGCACTTTCCGAGCCCGTAGGGTATCTGATTGGCTTAAAAGTACAAGAAAACACTTCAAAAGTGACGTTTCTGAAGAATTTTAACAGTTTTCTTGTATCTACGAACGCCAGAATGCATAAAATTGACCTAAACGTCTCCTTTTCCTATTCTGAGTCGATTCTGCATGCTTTAAGTGTGTTTGGTGGCTCAGAACCATCAAAAAACGTTGAAATATAGTTCAAATTCAATAAAAATCGACAAAAATACAGTTTCTAGCTAAAATTTGATGGTTTCGTTGCACTTTCCGAGCCCGTAGGGTATCTGATTGGCTTAAAAGTACAAGAAAACACTTCAAAAGTGACGTTTCTGAAGAATTTTAACAGTTTTCTTGTATCTACGAACGCCAGAATGCATAAAATTGACCTAAACGTCTCCTTTTCCTATTCTGAGTCGATTCTGCATGCTTTAAGTGTGTTTGGTGGCTCAGAACCATCAAAAAACGTTGAAATATAATTCAAATTCAATAAAAATCGACAAAAATACAGATTCTAGCTAAAATTTGATGGTTTCGTTGCACTTTCCGAGCCCGTAGGGTATCTGATTGGCTTTAAAGTACAAGAAAACACTTCAAAAGTGACGTTTCTGAAGAATTTTAACAGTTTTCTTGTATCTACGAACGCCAGAATGCATAAAATTGATCTAAACGTCTCCTTTTCCTATTCTGAGTCGATTCTGCATGCTTTAAGTGTGTTTGGTGGCTCAGAACCATCAAAAAACGTTGAAATATAGTTCAAATTCAATAAAAATCGACAAAAATGCAGTTTCTAGCTAAAATTTGATGGTTTCGTTGCACTTTCCGAGCCCGTAGGGTATCTGATTGGCTTAAAAGTACAAGAAAACACTTCAAAAGTGACGTTTCTGAAGAATTTTAACAGTTTTCTTGTATCTACGAACGCCAGAATGCATAAAATTGACCTAAACGTCTCCTTTTCCTATTCTGAGTCGATTCTGCATGCTTTAAGTGTGTTTGGTGGCTCAGAACCATCAAAAAACGTTGAAATATAGTTCAAATTCAATAAAAATCGACAAAAATACAGTTTCTAGCTAAAATTTGATGGTTTCGTTGTACTTTCCGAGCCCGTAGGGTATCTGATTGGCTTAAAAGTACAAGAAAACACTTCAAAAGTGACGTTTCTGAAGAATTTTAACAGTTTTCTTGTATCTACGAACGCCAGAATGCATAAAATTGACCTAAACGTCTCCTTTTCCTATTCTGAGTCGATTCTGCATGCTTTAAGTGTGTTTGGTGGCTCAGAACCTTCAAAAAACGTTGAAATATAGTTCAAATTCAATAAAAATCGACAAAAATACAGTTTCTAGCTAAAATTTGATGGTTTCGTTGCACTTTCCGAGCCCGTAGGGTATCTGATTGGCTTAAAAGTACAAGAAAACACTTCAAAAGTGACGTTTCTGAAGAATTTTAACAGTTTTCTTGTATCTACGAACGCCAGAATGCATAAAATTGACCTAAACGTCTCCTTTTCCTATTCTGAGTCGATTCTGCATGCTTTAAGTGTGTTTGGTGGCTCAGAACCATAAAAAAACGTTGAAATATAGTTCAAATTCAATAAAAATCGACAAAAATACAGTTTCTAGCTAAAATTTGATGGTTTCGTTGCACTTTCCGAGCCCGTAGGGTATCTGATTGGCTTAAAAGTACAAGAAAACACTTCAAAAGTGACGTTTCTGAAGAATTTTAACAGTTTTCTTGTATCTACGAACGCCAGAATGCATAAAATTGACCTAAACGTCTCCTTTTCCTATTCTGAGTCGATTCTGCATGCTTTAAGTGTGTTTGGTGGCTCAGAACCATCAAAAAACGTTGAAATATAGTTCAAATTCAATAAAAATCGACAAAAATACAGTTTCTAGCTAAAATTTGATGGTTTCGTTGCACTTTCCGAGCCCGTAGGGTATCTGATTGGCTTAAAAGTACAAGAAAACACTTCAAAAGTGACGTTTCTGAAGAATTTTAACAGTTTTCTTGTATCTACGAACGCCAGAATGCATAAAATTGACCTAAACGTCTCCTTTTCCTATTCTGAGTCGATTCTGCATGCTTTAAGTGTGTTTGGTGGCTCAGAACCATCAAAAAACGTTGAAATATAGTTCAAATTCAATAAAAATCGACAAAAATACAGTTTCTAGCTAAAATTTGATGGTTTCGTTGCACTTTCCGAGCCCGTAGGTTATCTGATTGGCTTAAAAGTACAAGAAAACACTTCAAAAGTGACGTTTCTGAAGAATTTTAACAGTTTTCTTGTATCTACGAACGCCAGAATGCATAAAATTGATCTAAACGTCTCCTTTTCCTATTCTGAGTCGATTCTGCATGCTTTAAGTGTGTTTGGTGGCTCAGAACCATCAAAAAACGTTGAAATATAGTTCAAATTCAATAAAAATCGACAAAAATGCAGTTTCTAGCTAAAATTTGATGGTTTCGTTGCACTTTCCGAGCCCGTAGGGTATCTGATTGGCTTAAAAGTACAAGAAAACACTTCAAAAGTGACGTTTCTGAAGAATTTTAACAGTTTTCTTGTATCTACGAACGCCAGAATGCATAAAATTGACCTAAACATCTCCTTTTCCTATTCTGAGTCGATTCTGCATGCTTTAAGTGTGTTTGGTGGCTCAGAACCATCAAAAAACGTTGAAATATAGTTCAAATTCAATAAAAATCGACAAAAATACAGTTTCTAGCTAAAATTTGATGGTTTCGTTGCACTTTCCGAGCCCGTAGGGTATCTGATTGGCTTAAAAGTACAAGAAAACACTTCAAAAGTGACGTTTCTGAAGAATTTTAACAGTTTTCTTGTATCTACGAACGCCAGAATGCATAAAATTGACCTAAACGTCTCCTTTTCCTATTCTGAGTCGATTCTGCATGCTTTAAGTGTGTTTGGTGGCTCAGAACCATCAAAAAACGTTGAAATATAGTTCAAATTCAATAAAAATCGACAAAAATACAGTTTCTAGCTAAAATTTGATGGTTTCGTTGCACTTTCCGAGCCCGTAGGGTATCTGATTGGCTTAAAAGTACAAGAAAACACTTCAAAAGTGACGTTTCTGAAGAATTTTAACAGTTTTCTTGTATCTACGAACGCCAGAATGCATAAAATTGACCTAAACGTCTCCTTTTCCTATTCTGAGTCGATTCTGCATGCTTTAAGTGTGTTTGGTGGCTCAGAACCATCAAAAAACGTTGAAATATAGTTCAAATTCAATAAAAATCGACAAAAATACAGTTTCTAGCTAAAATTTGATGGTTTCGTTGCACTTTCCGAGCCCGTAGGGTATCTGATTGGCTTAAAAGTACAAGAAAACACTTCAGAAGTGACGTTTCTGAAGAATTTTAACAGTTTTCTTGTATCTACGAACGCCAGAATGCATAAAATTGACCTAAACGTCTCCTTTTCCTATTCTGAGTCGATTCTGCATGCTTTAAGTGTGTTTGGTGGCTCAGAACCATCAAAAAACGTTGAAATATAGTTCAAATTCAATAAAAATCGACAAAAATACAGTTTCTAGCTAAAATTTGATGGTTTCGTTGCACTTTCCGAGCCCGTAGGGTATCTGATTGGCTTAAAAGTACAAGAAAACACTTCAAAAGTGACGTTTCTGAAGAATTTTAACAGTTTTCTTGTATCTACGAACGCCAGAATGCATAAAATTGACCTAAACGTCTCCTTTTCCTATTCTGAGTCGATTCTGCATGCTTTAAGTGTGTTTGGTGGCTCAGAACCATCAAAAAACGTTGAAATATAGTTCAAATTCAATAAAAATCGACAAAAATACAGTTTCTAGCTAAAATTTGATGGTTTCGTTGCACTTTCCGAGTCCGTAGGGTATCTGATTGGCTTAAAAGTACAAGAAAACACTTCAAAAGTGACGTTTCTGAAGAATTTTAACAGTTTTCTTGTATCTACGAACGCCAGAATGCATAAAATTGACCTAAACGTCTCCTTTTCCTATTCTGAGTCGATTCTGCATGCTTTAAGTGTGTTTGGTGGCTCAGAACCATCAAAAAACGTTGAAATATAGTTCAAATTCAATAAAAATCGACAAAAATACAGTTTCTAGCTAAAATTTGATGGTTTCGTTGCACTTTCCGAGCCCGTAGGGTATCTGATTGGCTTAAAAGTACAAGAAAACACTTCAAAAGTGACGTTTCTGAAGAATTTTAACAGTTTTCTTGTATCTACGAACGCCAGAATGCATAAAATTGACCTAAACGTCTCCTTTTCCTATTCTGAGTCGATTCTGCATGCTTTAAGTGTGTTTGGTGGCTCAGAACCATCAAAAAACGTTGAAATATAGTTCAAATTCAATAAAAATCGACAAAAATACAGTTTCTAGCTAAAATTTGATGGTTTCGTTGCACTTTCCGAGCCCGTAGGGTATCTGATTGGCTTAAAAGTACAAGAAAACACTTCAAAAGTGACGTTTCTGAAGAATTTTAACAGTTTTCTTGTATCTACGAACGCCAGAATGCATAAAATTGACCTAAACGTCTCCTTTTCCTATTCTGAGTCGATTCTGCATGCTTTAAGTGTGTTTGGTGGCTCACAACCATCAAAAAACGTTGAAATATAGTTCAAATTCAATAAAAATCGACAAAAATACAGTTTCTAGCTAAAATTTGATGGTTTCGTTGCACTTTCCGAGCCCGTAGGGTATCTGATTGGCTTAAAAGTACAAGAAAACACTTCAAAAGTGACGTTTCTGAAGAATTTTAACAGTTTTCTTGTATCTACGAACGCCAGAATGCATAAAATTGACCTAAACGTCTCCTTTTCCTATTCTGAGTCGATTCTGCATGCTTTAAGTGTGTTTGGTGGCTCAGAACCATCAAAAAACGTTGAAATATAGTTCAAATTCAACAAAAATCGACAAAAATACAGTTTCTAGCTAAAATTTGATGGTTTCGTTGCACTTTCCGAGTCCGTTGGGTATCTGATTGGCTTAAAAGTACAAGAAAACACTTCAAAAGTGACGTTTCTGAAGAATTTTAACAGTTTTCTTGTATCTACGAACGCCAGAATGCATAAAATTGACCTAAACGTCTCCTTTTCCTATTCTGAGTCGATTCTGCATGCTTTAAGTGTGTTTGGTGGCTCAGAACCATCAAAAAACGTTGAAATATAGTTCAAATTCAATAAAAATCGACAAAAATACAGTTTCTAGCTAAAATTTGATGGTTTCGTTGCACTTTCCGAGCCCGTAGGGTATCTGATTGGCTTAAAAGTACAAGAAAACACTTCAAAAGTGACGTTTCTGAAGAATTTTAACAGTTTTCTTGTATCTACGAACGCCAGAATGCATAAAATTGACCTAAACGTCTCCTTTTCCTGTTCTGAGTCGATTCTGCATGCTTTAAGTGTGTTTGGTGGCTCAGAACCATCAAAAAACGTTGAAATATAGTTCAAATTCAATAAAAATCGACAAAAATACAGTTTCTAGCTAAAATTTGATGGTTTCGTTGCACTTTCCGAGCCCGTAGGGTATCTGATTGGCTTAAAAGTACAAGAAAACACTTCAAAAGTGACGTTTCTGAAGAATTTTAACAGTTTTCTTGTATCTACGAACGCCAGAATGCATAAAATTGACCTAAACGTCTCCTTTTCCTATTCTGAGTCGATTCTGCATGCTTTAAGTGTGTTTGGTGGCTCAGAACCATCAAAAAACGTTGAAATATAGTTCAAATTCAATAAAAATCGACAAAAATACAGTTTCTAGCTAAAATTTGATGGTTTCGTTGCACTTTCCGAGCCCGTAGGGTATCTGATTGGCTTAAAAGTACAAGAAAACACTTCAAAAGTGACGTTTCTGAAGAATTTTAACAGTTTTCTTGTATCTACGAACGCCAGAATGCATAAAATTGACCTAAACGTCTCCTTTTCCTATTCTGAGTCGATTCTGCATGCTTTAAGTGTGTCTGGTGGCTCAGAACCATCAAAAAACGTTGAAATATAGTTCAAATTCAATAAAAATCGACAAAAATACAGTTTCTAGCTAAAATTTGATGGTTTCGTTGCACTTTCCGAGCCCGTAGGGTATCTGATTGGCTTAAAAGTACAAGAAAACACTTCAAAAGTGACGTTTCTGAAGAATTTTAACAGTTTTCTTGTATCTACGAACGCCAGAATGCATAAAATTGACCTAAACGTCTCCTTTTCCTATTCTGAGTCGATTCTGCATGCTTTAAGTGTGTTTGGTGGCTCAGAACCATCAAAAAACGTTGAAATATAGTTCAAATTCAATAAAAATCGACAAAAATACAGTTTCTAGCTAAAATTTTATGGTTTCGTTGCACTTTCCGAGCCCGTAGGGTATCTGATTGGCTTAAAAGTACAAGAAAACACTTCAAAAGTGACGTTTCTGAAGAATTTTAACAGTTTTCTTGTATCAACGAACGCCAGAATGCATAAAATTAACCAAAACGTCTCCTTTTCCTATTCTGAGTCGATTCTGCATGCTTTAAGTGTGTTTGGTGGCTCAGAACCATCAAAAAACGTTGAAATATAGTTCAAATTCAATAAAAATCGACAAAAATACAGTTTCTAGCTAAAATTTGATGGTTTCGTTGCACTTTCCGAGCCCGTAGGGTATCTGATTGGCTTAAAAGTACAAGAAAACACTTCAAAAGTGACGTTTCTGAAGAATTTTAACAGTTTTCTTGTATCCACGAACGCCAGAATGCATAAAATTGACCTAAACGTCTCCTTTTCCTATTCTGAGTCGATTCTGCATGCTTTAAGTGTGTTTGGTGGCTCAGAACCATCAAAAAACGTTGAAATATAGTTCAAATTCAATAAAAATCGACAAAAATACAGTTTCTAGCTAAAATTTGATGGTTTCGTTGTACTTTCCGAGCCCGTAGAGTATCTGATTGGCTTAAAAGTACAAGAAAACACTTCAAAAGTGACGTTTCTGAAGAATTTTAACAGTTTTCTTGTATCTACGAACGCCAGAATGCATAAAATTGACCTAAACGTCTCCTTTTCCTATTCTGAGTCGATTCTGCATGCTTTAAGTGTGTTTGGTGGCTCAGAACCATCAAAAAACGTTGAAATATAGTTCAAATTCAATAAAAATCGACAAAAATACAGTTTCTAGCTAAAATTTGATGGTTTCGTTGCACTTTCCGAGCCCGTAGGGTATCTGATTGGCTTAAAAGTACAAGAAAACACTTCAAAAGTGACGTTTCTGAAGAGTTTTAACAGTTTTCTTGTATCTACGAACGCCAGAATGCATAAAATTGACCTAAACGTCTCCTTTTCCTATTCTGAGTCGATTCTGCATGCTTTAAGTGTGTTTGGTGGCTCAGAACCATCAAAAAACGTTGAAATATAGTTCAAATTCAATAAAAATCGACAAAAATACAGTTTCTAGCTAAAATTTGATGGTTTCGTTGCAATTTCCGAGCCCGTAGGGTATCTGATTGGCTTAAAAGTACAAGAAAACACTTCAAAAGTGACGTTTCTGAAGAATTTTAACAGTTTTCTTGTATCTACGAACGCCAGAATGCATAAAATTGACCTAAACGTCTCCTTTTCCTATTCTGAGTCGATTCTGCATGCTTTAAGTGTGTTTGGTGGCTCAGAACCATCAAAAAACGTTGAAATATAGTTCAAATTCAATAAAAATCGACAAAAATACAGTTTCTAGCTAAAATTTGATGGTTTCGTTGCACTTTCCGAGCCCGTTGGGTATCTGATTGGCTTAAAAGTACAAGAAAACACTTCAGAAGTGACGTTTCTGAAGAATTTTAACAGTTTTCTTGTATCTACGAACGCCAGAATGCATAAAATTGACCTAAACGTCTCCTTTTCCTATTCTGAGTCGATTCTGCATGCTTTAAGTGTGTTTGGTGGCTCAGAACCATCAAAAAACGTTGAAATATAGTTCAAATTCAATAAAAATCGACAAAAATACAGTTTCTAGCTAAAATTTGATGGTTTCGTTGCACTTTCCGAGCCCGTAGGGTATCTGATTGGCTTAAAAGTACAAGAAAACACTTCAAAAGTGACGTTTCTGAAGAATTTTAACAGTTTTCTTGTATCTACGAACGCCAGAATGCATAAAATTGACCTAAACGTCTCCTTTTCCTATTCTGAGTCGATTCTGCATGCTTTAAGTGTGTTTGGTGGCTCAGAACCATCAAAAAACGTTGAAATATAGTTCAAATTCAATAAAAATCGACAAAAATACAGTTTCTAGCTAAAATTTGATGGTTTCGTTGCACTTTCCGAGCCCGTTGGGTATCTGATTGGCTTAAAAGTACAAGAAAACACTTCAAAAGTGACGTTTCTGAAGAATTTTAACAGTTTTCTTGTATCTACGAACGCCAGAATGCATAAAATTGACCTAAACGTCTCCTTTTCCTATTCTGAGTCGATTCTGCATGCTTTAAATGTGTTTGGTGGCTCAGAACCATCAAAAAACGTTGAAATATAGTTCAAATTCAATAAAAATCGACAAAAATACAGTTTCTAGCTAAAATTTGATGGTTTCGTTGCACTTTCCGAGCCCGTAGGGTATCTGATTGGCTTAAAAGTACAAGAAAACACTTCAAAAGTGACGTTTCTGAAGAATTTTAACAGTTTTCTTGTATCTACGAACGCCAGAATGCATAAAATTGACCTAAACGTCTCCTTTTCCTATTCTGAGTCGATTCTGCATGCTTTAAGTGTGTTTGGTGGCTCAGAACCATCAAAAAACGTTGAAATATAGGTCAAATTCAATAAAAATCGACAAAAATACAGTTTCTAGCTAAAATTTGATGGTTTCGTTGCACTTTCCGAGCCCGTAGGGTATCTGATTGGCTTAAAAGTACAAGAAAACACTTCAAAAGTGACGTTTCTGAAGAATTTTAACAGTTTTCTTGTATCTACGAACGCCAGAATGCATAAAATTGACCTAAACGTCTCCTTTTCCTATTCTGAGTCGATTCTGCATGCTTTAAGTGTGTTTGGTGGCTCAGAACCATCAAAAAACGTTGAAATATAGTTCAAATTCAATAAAAATCGACAAAAATACAGTTTCTAGCTAAAATTTGATGGTTTCGTTGCACTTTCCGAGCCCGTAGGGTATCTGATTGGCTTAAAAGTACAAGAAAACACTTCAAAAGTGACGTTCCTGAAGAATTTTAACAGTTTTCTTGTATCTACGAACGCCAGAATGCATAAAATTGACCTAAACGTCTCCTTTTCCTATTCTGAGTCGATTCTGCATGCTTTAAGTGTGTTTGGTGGCTCAGAACCATCAAAAAACGTTGAAATATAGTTCAAATTCAATAAAAATCGACAAAAATACAGTTTCTAGCTAAAATTTGATGGTTTCGTTGCACTTTCCGAGCCCGTTGGGTATCTGATTGGCTTAAAAGTACAAGAAAACACTTCAAAAGTGACGTTTCTGAAGAATTTTAACAGTTTTCTTGTATCTACGAACGCCAGAATGCATAAAATTGACCTAAACGTCTCCTTTTCCTATTCTGAGTCGATTCTGCATGCTTTAAGTGTGTTTGGTGGCTCAGAACCATCAAAAAACGTTGAAATATAGTTCAAATTCAATAAAAATCGACAAAAATACAGTTTCTAGCTAAAATTTGATGGTTTCGTTGCACTTTCCGAGCCCGTAGGGTATCTGATTGGCTTAAAAGTACAAGAAAACACTTCAAAAGTGACGTTTCTGAAGAATTTTAACAGTTTTCTTGTATCTGCGAACGCCAGAATGCATAAAATTGACCTAAACGTCTCCTTTTCCTGTTCTGAGTCGATTCTGCATGCTTTAAGTGTGTTTGGTGGCTCAGAACCATCAAAAAACGTTGAAATATAGTTCAAATTCAATAAAAATCGACAAAAATACAGTTTCTAGCTAAAATTTGATGGTTTCGTTGCACTTTCCGAGCCCGTAGGGTATCTGATTGGCTTAAAAGTACAAGAAAACACTTCAAAAGTGACGTTTCTGAAGAATTTTAACAGTTTTCTTGTATCTACGAACGCCAGAATGCATAAAATTGACCTAAACGTCTCCTTTTCCTATTCTGAGTCGATTCTGCATGCTTTAAGTGTGTTTGGTGGCTCAGAACCATCAAAAAACGTTGAAATATAGTTCAAATTCAATAAAAATCGACAAAAATACAGTTTCTAGCTAAAATTTGATGGTTTCGTTGCACTTTCCGAGCCCGTAGGGTATCTGATTGGCTTAAAAGTACAAGAAAACACTTCAAAAGTGACGTTTCTGAAGAATTTTAACAGTTTTCTTGTATCTACGAACGCCAGAATGCATAAAATTGACCTAAACGTCTCCTTTTCCTATTCTGAGTCGATTCTGCATGCTTTAAGTGTGTTTGGTGGCTCAGAACCATCAAAAAACGTTGAAATATAGTTCAAATTCAATAAAAATCGACAAAAATACAGTTTCTAGCTAAAATTTGATGGTTTCGTTGCACTTTCCGAGCCCGTAGGGTATCTGATTGGCTTAAAAGTACAAGAAAACACTTCAAAAGTGACGTTTCAGAAGAATTTTAACAGTTTTCTTGTATCTACGAACGCCAGAATGCATAAAATTGACCTAAACGTCTCCTTTTCCTATTCTGAGTCGATTCTGCATGCTTTAAGTGTGTTTGGTGGCTCAGAACCATCAAAAAACGTTGAAATATAGTTCAAATTCAATAAAAATCGACAAAAATACAGTTTCTAGCTAAAATTTGATGGTTTCGTTGCACTTTCCGAGCCCGTAGGGTATCTGATTGGCTTAAAAGTACAAGAAAACACTTCAAAAGTGACGTTTCTGAAGAATTTTAACAGTTTTCTTGTATCTACGAACGCCAGAATGCATAAAATTGACCTAAACGTCTCCTTTTCCTATTCTGAGTCGATTCTGCATGCTTTAAGTGTGTTTGGTGGCTCAGAACCATCAAAAAACGTTGAAATATAGTTCAAATTCAATAAAAATCGACAAAAATACAGTTTCTAGCTAAAATTTGATGGTTTCGTTGCACTTTCCGAGCCCGTAGGGTATCTGAGTGGCTTAAAAGTACAAGAAAACCCTTCAAAAGTGACGTTTCTGAAGAATTTTAACAGTTTTCTTGTATCTACGAACGCCAGAATGCATAAAATTGACCTAAACGTCTCCTTTTCCTATTCTGAGTCGATTCTGCATGCTTTAAGTGTGTTTGGTGGCTCAGAACCATCAAAAAACGTTGAAATATAGTTCAAATTCAATAAAAATCGACAAAAATACAGTTTCTAGCTAAAATTTGATGGTTTCGTTGCACTTTCCGAGCCCGTAGGGTATCTGATTGGCTTAAAAGTACAAGAAAACACTTCAAAAGTGACGTTTCTGAAGAATTTTAACAGTTTTCTTGTATCTACGAACGCCAGAATGCATAAAATTGACCTAAACGTCTCCTTTTCCTATTCTGAGTCGATTCTGCATGCTTTAAGTGTGTTTGGTGGCTCAGAACCATCAAAAAACGTTGAAATATAGTTCAAATTCAATAAAAATCGACAAAAATACAGTTTCTAGCTAAAATTTGATGGTTTCGTTGCACTTTCCGAGCCCGTAGGGTATCTGATTGGCTTAAAAGTACAAGAAAACACTTCAAAAGTGACGTTTCTGAAGAATTTTAACAGTTTTCTTGTATCTACGAACGCCAGAATGCATAAAATTGACCTAAACGTCTCCTTTTCCTATTCTGAATCGATTCTGCATGCTTTAAGTGTGTTTGGTGGCTCAGAACCATCAAAAAACGTTGAAATATAGTTCAAATTCAATAAAAATCGACAAAAATACAGTTTCTAGCTAAAATTTGATGGTTTCGTTGCACTTTCCGAGCCCGTAGGGTATCTGATTGGCTTAAAAGTACAAGAAAACACTTCAAAAGTGACGTTTCTGAAGAATTTTAACAGTTTTCTTGTATCTACGAACGCCAGAATGCATAAAATTGACCTAAACGTCTCCTTTTCATATTCTGAGTCGATTCTGCATGCTTTAAGTGTGTTTGGTGGCTCAGAACCATCAAAAAACGTTGAAATATAGTTCAAATTCAATAAAAATCGACAAAAATACAGTTTCTAGCTAAAATTTGATGGTTTCGTTGCACTTTCCGAGCCCGTAGGGTATCTGATTGGCTTAAAAGTACAAGAAAACACTTCAAAAGTGACGTTTCTGAAGAATTTTAACAGTTTTCTTGTATCTACGAACGCCAGAATGCATAAAATTGACCTAAACGTCTCCTTTTCCTATTCTGAGTCGATTCTGCATGCTTTAAGTGTGTTTGGTGGCTCAGAACCATCAAAAAACGTTGAAATATAGTTCAAATTCAATAAAAATCGACAAAAATACAGTTTCTAGCTAAAATTTGATGGTTTCGTTGCACTTTCCGAGCCCGTAGGGTATCTGATTGGCTTAAAAGTACAAGAAAACACTTCAAAAGTGACGTTTCTGAAGAATTTTAACAGTTTTCTTGTATCTACGAACGCCAGAATGCATAAAATTGACCTAAACGTCTCCTTTTCCTATTCTGAATCGATTCTGCATGCTTTAAGTGTGTTTGGTGGCTCAGAACCATCAAAAAACGTTGAAATATAGTTCAAATTCAATAAAAATCGACAAAAATACAGTTTCTAGCTAAAATTTGATGGTTTCGTTGCACTTTCCGAGCCCGTAGGGTATCTGATTGGCTTAAAAGTACAAGAAAACACTTCAAAAGTGACGTTTCTGAAGAATTTTAACAGTTTTCTTGTATCTACGAACGCCAGAATGCATAAAATTGACCTAAACGTCTCCTTTTCCTATTCTGAGTCGATTCTGCATGCTTTAAGTGTGTTTGGTGGCTCAGAACCATCAAAAAACGTTGAAATATAGTTCAAATTCAATAAAAATCGACAAAAATACAGTTTCTAGCTAAAATTTGATGGTTTCGTTGCACTTTCCGAGCCCGTAGGGTATCTGATTGGCTTAAAAGTACAAGAAAACACTTCAAAAGTGACGTTTCAGAAGAATTTTAACAGTTTTCTTGTATCTACGAACGCCAGAATGCATAAAATTGACCTAAACGTCTCCTTTTCCTATTCTGAGTCGATTCTGCATGCTTTAAGTGTGTTTGGTGGCTCAGAACCATCAAAAAACGTTGAAATATAGTTCAAATTCAATAAAAATCGACAAAAATACAGTTTCTAGCTAAAATTTGATGGTTTCGTTGCACTTTCCGAGCCCGTAGGGTATCTGATTGGCTTAAAAGTACAAGAAAACACTTCAAAAGTGACGTTTCTGAAGAATTTTAACAGTTTTCTTGTATCTACGAACGCCAGAATGCATAAAATTGACCTAAACGTCTCCTTTTCCTATTCTGAATCGATTCTGCATGCTTTAAGTGTGTTTGGTGGCTCAGAACCATCAAAAAACGTTGAAATATAGTTCAAATTCAATAAAAATCGACAAAAATACAGTTTCTAGCTAAAATTTGATGGTTTCGTTGCACTTTCCGAGCCCGTAGGGTATCTGAGTGGCTTAAAAGTACAAGAAAACCCTTCAAAAGTGACGTTTCTGAAGAATTTTAACAGTTTTCTTGTATCTACGAACGCCAGAATGCATAAAATTGACCTAAACGTCTCCTTTTCCTATTCTGAGTCGATTCTGCATGCTTTAAGTGTGTTTGGTGGCTCAGAACCATCAAAAAACGTTGAAATATAGTTCAAATTCAATAAAAATCGACAAAAATACAGTTTCTAGCTAAAATTTGATGGTTTCGTTGCACTTTCCGAGCCCGTAGGGTATCTGATTGGCTTAAAAGTACAAGAAAACACTTCAAAAGTGACGTTTCTGAAGAATTTTAACAGTTTTCTTGTATCTACGAACGCCAGAATGCATAAAATTGACCTAAACGTCTCCTTTTCCTATTCTGAGTCGATTCTGCATGCTTTAAGTGTGTTTGGTGGCTCACAACCATCAAAAAACGTTGAAATATAGTTCAAATTCAATAAAAATCGACAAAAATACAGTTTCTAGCTAAAATTTGATGGTTTCGTTGCACTTTCCGAGCCCGTAGGGTATCTAATTGGCTTAAAAGTACAAGAAAACACTTCAAAAGTGACGTTTCTGAAGAATTTTAACAGTTTTCTTGTATCTACGAACGCCAGAATGCATAAAATTGACCTAAACGTCTCCTTTTCCTATTCTGAGTCGATTCTGCATGCTTTCAGTGTGTTTGGTGGTTCAGAACCATCAAAAAACGTTGAAATATAGTTCAAATTCAATAAAAATCGGCAAAAATACAGTTTCTAGCTAAAATTTGATGGTTTCGTTGCACTTTCCGAGCCCGTCGGGTATCTGATTGGCTTAAAAGTACAAGAAAACACTTCAAAAGTGACGTTTCTGAAGAATTTTAACAGTTTTCTTGTATCTACGAACGCCAGAATGCATAAAATTGACCTAAACGTCTCCTTTTCCTGTTCTGAGTCGATTCTGCATGCTTTAAGTGTGTTTGGTGGCTCAGAACCATCAAAAAACGTTGAAATATAGTTCAAATTCAATAAAAATCGACAAAAATACAGTTTCTAGCTAAAATTTGATGGTTTCGTTGCACTTTCCGAGCCCGTAGGGTATCTGATTGGCTTAAAAGTACAAGAAAACACTTCAAAAGTGACGTTTCTGAAGAATTTTAACAGTTTTCTTGTATCTACGAACGCCAGAATGCATAAAATTGACCTAAACGTCTCCTTTTCCTATTCTGAGTCGATTCTGCATGCTTTAAGTGTGTTTGGTGGCTCAGAACCATCAAAAAACGTTGAAATATAGTTCAAATTCAATAAAAATCGACAAAAATACAGTTTCTAGCTAAAATTTGATGGTTTCGTTGCACTTTCCGAGCCCGTAGGGTATCTGATTGGCTTAAAAGTACAAGAAAACACTTCAAAAGTGACGTTTCTGAAGAATTTTAACAGTTTTCTTGTATCTACGAACGCCAGAATGCATAAAATTGACCTAAACGTCTCCTTTTCCTATTCTGAATCGATTCTGCATGCTTTAAGTGTGTTTGGTGGCTCAGAACCATCAAAAAACGTTGAAATATAGTTCAAATTCAATAAAAATCGACAAAAATACAGTTTCTAGCTAAAATTTGATGGTTTCGTTGCACTTTCCGAGCCCGTCGGGTATCTGATTGGCTTAAAAGTACAAGAAAACACTTCAAAAGTGACGTTTCTGAAGAATTTTAACAGTTTTCTTGTATCTACGAACGCCAGAATGCATAAAATTGACCTAAACGTCTCCTTTTCCTATTCTGAGTCGATTCTGCATGCTTTAAGTGTGTTTGGTGGCTCAGAACCATCAAAAAACGTTGAAATATAGTTCAAATTCAATAAAAATCGACAAAAATACAGTTTCTAGCTAAAATTTGATGGTTTCGTTGCACTTTCCGAGCCCGTAGGGTATCTGATTGGCTTAAAAGTACAAGAAAACACTTCAAAAGTGACGTTTCTGAAGAATTTTAACAGTTTTCTTGTATCTACGAACGCCAGAATGCATAAAATTGACCTAAACGTCTCCTTTTCCTATTCTGAGTCGATTCTGCATGCTTTAAGTGTGTTTGGTGGCTCAGAACCATCAAAAAACGTTGAAATATAGTTCAAATTCAATAAAAATCGACAAAAATACAGTTTCTAGCTAAAATTTGATGGTTTCGTTGCACTTTCCGAGCCCGTAGGGTATCTGATTGGCTTAAAAGTACAAGAAAACACTTCAAAAGTGACGTTTCTGAAGAATTTTAACAGTTTTCTTGTATCTACGAACGCCAGAATGCATAAAATTGACCTAAACGTCTCCTTTTCCTATTCTGAGTCGATTCTGCATGCTTTAAGTGTGTTTGGTGGCTCAGAACCATCAAAAAACGTTGAAATATGATATGATATGATTTATGATATGATTTATTTCCAAACAGGTTACACCCAATTACATGGAAATTAACTTAATATAACATTATCTAAAACATTGTTTAACTGTAATATAGAAAAAAAAAAAAAAAAAACATAAATTCCTACAATATGCAAAAATTAATAATAACACATCATTACTGTAATAGAGCACCATTAAAAAAATAAAGCATTATATCCACAATACAAAGTAAAATTTAAGCCCTAATTATATTTAAAATATCTTAGAACTACTTTGATTATATTAATTAGTGAATCTGCCCACAAGTCACAATCCTTCGATATTTTGTTACAAGCATCAGTCATAAGGGTTACAGGAGATTTACGTAGTACATTTGTTCTGTAATTCTGACCATAAATAATAATTCTGTTACGGGAGTTGCTACGAGGAACTATAAATAAAAGTTTACTTAATAACTCAGGACAATCTATCTTATTGTGCATTAAATTATATGAAAACTTTACTACAGCAACAATTCTTCTTACTTCTAATGATGTAAACCCAAATCGATTCAATAAATTTAGATGATCAATGCCTCTTTCAGGATAGAACCCATCCAAACGGTAACACAAGAATTTTAGGTATTTACGCTGTACGGTTTCCAGATGAGTGATATGAGTATTACATAATGGATACCATATTATACACGCATATTCAAGTCGCGATCTTATCATTGTAAAATATAAATTGTTAAGAGCTCTTAAGCTGGTGAATTCATTACAATTTCTATACACAAAACCGTAGAATTTAAATGCTTTTGCTATTATGTCATACATATGTTCCACAAACATAAACCTTGAGTCAAATATGACACCTAGATCTCTTATACTCTCCTTCCTGACCAAACTCTTGCCGGTAACTTCATAAGAAAAACTTATAGGTTCGTGTCTTTTGGTGTAAGTGACTATATAACATTTATCTTTATTAAGAGTTAAACAGTTTTTTTTACAATATTCTGCAATGTGCTTTATATTATTCTGAAGTGTCATGCAGTCTTCTTCACTTTTAATTTCTAAAAATAATTTCAAGTCGTCAGCGAAAAGTAGTGCTTTACAAGATACCTCAACTGTGATATCATTGATAAAAATAAGAAACAAGAGTGGTCCCAAGTTGGATCCTTGGGGTACTCCGGATGTTGGATAAATTGGACTCGAGTAAAAATTTCGATATCGTACTCTTTGTTCCCTTTTGGTAAGATATTCACGAAAAAATGAAATCAGTTGATCAGAAAACCCATACGCTTTTAATTTACTCAGTAATATAAAGTGATCAATCTGATCAAAAGCTTTGCTTATGTCCATATAAATTGAATCCACTTGACCTCTATTGTCAATTACTTCTGAAACATATTGTGCAAAACAACCTAAATTAGTGACAGTTGATCTTTTTTGAACGAAACCATGCTGACAGGAATTAATGAAAGGACTAACTCTAGAATAAATATGTTTATACAAAATTGTCTCGAAAATCTTCGCAAAGTTGCACAACAGGCTTATGGGACGATAATTTTTAATCTCAGTGACATCACCTGATTTATACACAGGACAAATGCATGTTTGCTTCCAAAGAGCGGGCATAGTACTCTTTTGCAATATAAGATTAAATAATTTTAGAAGAGGTGAAACAAAAAGACATGCACAGTCACGCAATAAAAAACTGGGTATACCATCAGGTCCTGCAGTCATGGTGTCTTTTGACTTTTTCAATGCAAATAGAATATCCTCCTCAGTAACAGAGTCAACAGAAACATTTAGTTGCGGAGCAATATCACTTATTAAGCTATCAGCATATAAAGGATCAGAATTAATATACACGCTATCAAAAAATTCCCCAAAAGCATCAACTATATCAGTGGGCGAGGACAGATCTGAATCTTTATATCTCATGAAGCAAGGAATTCTCGTACCACCCTTTTTATTTTGAATGAATGACCAAAAAGCTTTAGGATCATTAGCTCTGAATATTAGAAATATAGTTTTTATAAGCAGCATCTGCAAGTTGTTTACAAAGAGATCTCTGTTGCTTAAATAAGTGGTAATAGTAATCCGATTTATACTTTTTATACAACTTATGAAACTTATCCTTTTGTCTAATATGATGCATTATTTCCTCATTAAACCACGGTGGAAACTTAAAGCGATACACACTCCTCAGCTTAGTTTTGGGAACGGTTAAATCAAGTATTTCATATAACTTACTGTAAAATAACAAGCATGCCTGGTCGACGTCTATAACATCATCATTATATTCCCAATTACAGGACGACAACATTTCATAAAGCAGTTGAAAGTTCGCCTTTTTAAAATTATACTGGCTTGCATTAATATTTATAGGGAATCTACACTGTGATGAATATAGTTCAAATTCAATAAAAATCGACAAAAATACAGTTTCTAGCTAAAATTTGATGGTTTCGTTGCACTTTCCGAGCCCGTAGGGTATCTGATTGGCTTAAAAGTACAAGAAAACACTTCAAAAGTGACGTTTCTGAAGAATTTTAACAGTTTTCTTGTATCTACGAACGCCAGAATGCATAAAATTGACCTAAACGTCTCCTTTTCCTATTCTGAGTCGATTCTGCATGCTTTAAGTGTGTTTGGTGGCTCAGAACCATCAAAAAACGTTGAAATATAGTTCAAATTCAATAAAAATCGACAAAAATACAGTTTCTAGCTAAAATTTGATGGTTTCGTTGCACTTTCCGAGCCCGTAGGGTATCTGATTGGCTTAAAAGGACAAGAAAACACTTCAAAAGTGACGTTTCTGAAGAATTTTAACAGTTTTCTTGTATCTACGAACGCCAGAATGCATAAAATTGACCTAAACGTCTTCTTTTCCTATTCTGAGTCGATTCTGCATGCTTTAAGTGTGTTTGGTGGCTCAGAACCATCAAAAAACGTTGAAATATAGTTCAAATTCAATAAAAATCGACAAAAATACAGTTTCTAGCTAAAATTTGATGGTTTCGTTGTACTTTCCGAGCCCGTTGAGTATCTGATTGGCTTAAAAGTACAAGAAAACACTTCAAAAGTGACGTTTCTGAAGAATTTTAACAGTTTTCTTGTATCTACGAACGCCAGAATGCATAAAATTGACCTAAACGTCTCCTTTTCCTATTCTGAGTCGATTCTGCATGCTTTAAGTGTGTTTGGTGGCTCAGAACCATCAAAAAACGTTGAAATATAGTTCAAATTCAATAAAAATCGACAAAAATACAGTTTCTAGCTAAAATTTGATGGTTTCGTTGCACTTTCCGAGCCCGTAGGGTATCTGATTGGCTTAAAAGTACAAGAAAACACTTCAAAAGTGACGTTTCTGAAGAGTTTTAACAGTTTTCTTGTATCTACGAACGCCAGAATGCATAAAATTGACCTAAACGTCTCCTTTTCCTATTCTGAGTCGATTCTGCATGCTTTAAGTGTGTTTGGTGGCTCAGAACCATCAAAAAACGTTGAAATATAGTTCAAATTCAATAAAAATCGACAAAAATACAGTTTCTAGCTAAAATTTGATGGTTTCGTTGCACTTTCCGAGCCCGTAGGGTATCTGATTGGCTTAAAAGTACAAGAAAACACTTCAAAAGTGACGTTTCTGAAGAATTTTAACAGTTTTCTTGTATCTACGAACGCCAGAATGCATAAAATTGACCTAAACGTCTCCTTTTCCTATTCTGAGTCGATTCTGCATGCTTTAAGTGTGTTTGGTGGCTCAGAACCATCAAAAAACGTTGAAATATAGTTCAAATTCAATAAAAATCGACAAAAATACAGTTTCTAGCTAAAATTTGATGGTTTCGTTGCACTTTCCGAGCCCGTAGGGTATCTGATTGGCTTAAAAGTACAAGAAAACACTTCAGAAGTGACGTTTCTGAAGAATTTTAACAGTTTTCTTGTATCTACGAACGCCAGAATGCATAAAATTGACCTAAACGTCTCCTTTTCCTATTCTGAGTCGATTCTGCATGCTTTAAGTGTGTTTGGTGGCTCAGAACCATCAAAAAACGTTGAAATATAGTTCAAATTCAATAAAAATCGACAAAAATACAGTTTCTAGCTAAAATTTGATGGTTTCGTTGCACTTTCCGAGCCCGTAGGGTATCTGATTGGCTTAAAAGTACAAGAAAACACTTCAAAAGTGACGTTTCTGAAGAATTTTAACAGTTTTCTTGTATCTACGAACGCCAGAATGCATAAAATTGACCTAAACGTCTCCTTTTCCTATTCTGAGTCGATTCTGCATGCTTTAAGTGTGTTTGGTGGCTCAGAACCATCAAAAAACGTTGAAATATAGTTCAAATTCAATAAAAATCGACAAAAATACAGTTTCTAGCTAAAATTTGATGGTTTCGTTGCACTTTCCGAGCCCGTAGGGTATCTGATTGGCTTAAAAGTACAAGAAAACACTTCAAAAGTGACGTTTCTGAAGAATTTTAACAGTTTTCTTGTATCTACGAACGCCAGAATGCATAAAATTGACCTAAACGTCTCCTTTTCCTATTCTGAGTCGATTCTGCATGCTTTAAGTGTGTTTGGTGGCTCAGAACCATCAAAAAACGTTGAAATATAGTTCAAATTCAATAAAAATCGACAAAAATACAGTTTCTAGCTAAAATTTGATGGTTTCGTTGCACTTTCCGAGCCCGTAGGGTATCTGATTGGCTTAAAAGTACAAGAAAACACTTCAAAAGTGACGTTTCTGAAGAATTTTAACAGTTTTCTTGTATCTACGAACGCCAGAATGCATAAAATTGACCTAAACGTCTCGTTTTCCTATTCTGAGTCGATTCTGCATGCTTTAAATGTGTTTGGTGGCTCAGAACCATCAAAAAACGTTGAAATATAGTTCAAATTCAATAAAAATCGACAAAAATACAGTTTCTAGCTAAAATTTAATGGTTTCGTTGCACTTTCCGAGCCCGTAGGGTATCTGATTGGCTTAAAAGTACAAGAAAACACTTCAAAAGTGACGTTTCTGAAGAATTTTAACAGTTTTCTTGTATCTACGAACGCCAGAATGCATAAAATTGACCTAAACGTCTCCTTTTCCTATTCTGAGTCGATTCTGCATGCTTTAAGTGTGTTTGGTGGCTCAGAACCATCAAAAAACGTTGAAATATAGTTCAAATTCAATAAAAATCGACAAAAATACAGTTTCTAGCTAAAATTTTATGGTTTCGTTGCACTTTCCGAGCCCGTAGGGTATCTGATTGGCTTAAAAGTACAAGAAAACACTTCAAAAGTGACGTTTCTGAAGAATTTTAACAGTTTTCTTGTATCTACGAACGCCAGAATGCATAAAATTGACCTAAACGTCTCCTTTTCCTATTTTGAGTCGATTCTGCATGCTTTAAGTGTGTTTGGTGGCTCAGAACCATCAAAAAACGTTGAAATATAGTTCAAATTCAATAAAAATCGACAAAAATACAGTTTCTAGCTAAAATTTGATGGTTTCGTTGCACTTTCCGAGCCCGTAGGGTATCTGATTGGCTTAAAAGTACAAGAAAACACTTCAAAAGTGACGTTTCTGAAGAATTTTAACAGTTTTCTTGTATCTACGAACGCCAGAATGCATAAAATTGACCTAAACGTCTCCTTTTCCTATTCTGAGTGGATTCTGCATGCTTTAAGTGTGTTTGGTGGCTCAGAACCATCAAAAAACGTTGAAATATAGTTCAAATTCAATAAAAATCGACAAAAATACAGTTTCTAGCTAAAATTTGATGGTTTCGTTGCACTTTCCGAGCCCGTTGGGTATCTGATTGGCTTAAAACTACAAGAAAACACTTCAAAAGTGACGTTTCTGAAGAATTTTTACAGTTTTCTTGTATCTACGAACGCCAGAATGCATAAAATTGACCTAAACGTCTCCTTTTCCTATTCTGAGTCGATTCTGCATGCTTTAAGTGTGTTTGGTGGCTCAGAACCATCAAAAAACGTTGAAATATAGATCAAATTCAATAAAAATCGACAAAAATACAGTTTCTAGCTAAAATTTGATGGTTTCGTTGCACTTTCCGAGCCCGTAGGGTATCTGATTGGCTTAAAAGTACAAGAAAACACTTCAAAAGTGACGTTTCTGAAGAATTTTAACAGTTTTCTTGTATCTACGAACGCCAGAATGCATAAAATTGACCTAAACGTCTCCTTTTCCTATTCTGAGTCGATTCTGCATGCTTTAAGTGTGTTTGGTGGCTCAGAACCATCAAAAAACGTTGAAATATAGTTCAAATTCAATAAAAATCGACAAAAATACAGTTTCTAGCTAAAATTTGATGGTTTCGTTGCACTTTCCGAGCCCGTAGGGTATCTGATTGGCTTAAAAGTACAAGAAAACACTTCAAAAGTGACGTTTCTGAAGAATTTTAACAGTTTTCTTGTATCTACGAACGCCAGAATGCATAAAATTGACCTAAACGTCTCCTTTTCCTATTCTGAGTCGATTCTGCATGCTTTAAGTGTGTTTGGTGGCTCAGAACCATCAAAAAACGTTGAAATATAGTTCAAATTCAATAAAAATCGACAAAAATACAGTTTCTAGCTAAAATTTGATGGTTTCGTTGCACTTTCCGAGCCCGTAGGGTATCTGATTGGCTTAAAAGGACAAGAAAACACTTCAAAAGTGACGTTTCTGAAGAATTTTAACAGTTTCCTTGTATCTACGAACGCCAGAATGCATAAAATTGACCTAAACGTCTCCTTTTCCTATTCTGAGTCGATTCTGCATGCTTTAAGTGTGTTTGGTGGCTCAGAACCATCAAAAAACGTTGAAATATAGTTCAAATTCAATAAAAATCGACAAAAATACAGTTTCTAGCTAAAATTTGATGGTTTCGTTGCACTTTCCGAGCCCGTAGGGTATCTGATTGGCTTAAAAGTACAAGAAAACACTTCAAAAGTGACGTTTCTGAAGAATTTTAACAGTTTTCTTGTATCTACGAACGCCAGAATGCATAAAATTGACCTAAACGTCTCCTTTTCCTATTCTGAGTCGATTCTGCATGCTTTAAGTGTGTTTGGTGGCTCAGAACCATCAAAAAACGTTGAAATATAGTTCAAATTCAATAAAAATCGACAAAAATACAGTTTCTAGCTAAAATTTGATGGTTTCGTTGCACTTTCCGAGCCCGTAGGGTATCTGATTGGCTTAAAAGTACAAGAAAACACTTCAAAAGTAACGTTTCTGAAGAATTTTAACAGTTTTCTTGTATCTACGAACGCCAGAATGCATAAATTTGACCTAAACGTCTCCTTTTCCTATTCTGAGACGATTCTGCATGCTTTAAGTGTGTTTGGTGGCTCAGAACCATCAAAAAACGTTGAAATATAGTTCAAATTCAATAAAAATCGACAAAAATACAGTTTCTAGCTAAAATTTGATGGTTTCGTTGCACTTTCCGAGCCCGTAGGGTATCTGATTGGCTTAAAAGTACAAGAAAACACTTCAAAAGTGACGTTTCTGAAGAATTTTAACAGTTTTCTTGTATCTACGAACGCCAGAATGCATAAAATTGACCTAAACGTCTCCTTTTCCTATTCTGAGTCGATTCTGCATGCTTTAAGTGTGTTTGGTGGCTCAGAACCATCAAAAAACGTTGAAATATAGTTCAAATTCAATAAAAATCGACAAAAATACAGTTTCTAGCTAAAATTTGATGGTTTCGTTGCACTTTCCGAGCCCGTAGGGTATCTGATTGGCTTAAAAGTACAAGAAAACAATTCAAAAGTGACGTTTCTGAAGAATTTTAACAGTTTTCTTGTATCTACGAACGCCAGAATGCATAAAATTGACCTAAACGTCTCCTTTTCCTATTCTGAGTCGATTCTGCATGCTTTAAGTGTGTTTGGTGGCTCAGAACCATCAAAAAACGTTGAAATATAGTTCAAATTCAATAAAAATCGACAAAAATACAGTTTCTAGCTAAAATTTGATGGTTTCGTTGCACTTTCCGAGCCCGTAGGGTATCTGATTGGCTTAAAAGTACAAGAAAACACTTCAAAAGTGACGTTTCTGAAGAATTTTAACAGTTTTCTTGTATCTACGAACGCCAGAATGCATAAAATTGACCTAAACGTCTCCTTTTCCTATTCTGAGTCGATTCTGCATGCTTTAAGTGTGTTTGGTGGCTCAGAACCATCAAAAAACGTTGAAATATAGTTCAAATTCAATAATAATCGACAAAAATACAGTTTCTAGCTAAAATTTGATGGTTTCGTTGCACTTTCCGAACCCGTAGGGTATCTGATTGGCTTAAAAGGACAAGAAAACACTTCAAAAGTGACGTTTCTGAAGAATTTTAACGGTTTTCTTGTATCTACGAACGCCAGAATGCATAAAATTGACCTAAACGTCTCCTTTTCCTATTCTGAGTCGATTCTGCATGCTTTAAGTGTGTTTGGTGGCTCAGAACCATCAAAAAACGTTGAAATATAGTTCAAATTCAATAAAAATCGACAAAAATACAGTTTCTAGCTAAAATTTGATGGTTTCGTTGCACTTTCCGAGCCCGTAGGGTATCTGATTGGCTTAAAAGTACAAGAAAACACTTCAAAAGTGACGTTTCTGAAGAATTTTAACAGTTTTCTTGTATCTACGAACGCCAGAATGCATAAAATTGACCTAAACGTCTCCTTTTCCTATTCTGAGTCGATTCTGCATGCTTTAAGTGTGTTTGGTGGCTCAGAACCATCAAAAAACGTTGAAATATAGTTCAAATTCAATAAAAATCGACAAAAATACAGTTTCTAGCTAAAATTTGATGGTTTCGTTGCACTTTCCGAGCCCGTAGGGTATCTGATTGGCTTAAAAGTACAAGAAAACACTTCAAAAGTAACGTTTCTGAAGAATTTTAACAGTTTTCTTGTATCTACGAACGCCAGAATGCATAAAATTGACCTAAACGTCTCCTTTTCCTATTCTGAGACGATTCTGCATGCTTTAAGTGTGTTTGGTGGCTCAGAACCATCAAAAAACGTTGAAATATAGTTCAAATTCAATAAAAATCGACAAAAATACAGTTTCTAGCTAAAATTTGATGGTTTCGTTGCACTTTCCGAGCCCGTAGGGTATCTGATTGGCTTAAAAGTACAAGAAAACACTTCAAAAGTGACGTTTCTGAAGAATTTTAACAGTTTTCTTGTATCTACGAACGCCAGAATGCATAAAATTGACCTAAACGTCTCCTTTTCCTATTCTGAGTCGATTCTGCATGCTTTAAGTGTGTTTGGTGGCTCAGAACCATCAAAAAACGTTGAAATATAGTTCAAATTCAATAAAAATCGACAAAAATACAGTTTCTAGCTAAAATTTGATGGTTTCGTTGCACTTTCCGAGCCCGTAGGGTATCTGATTGGCTTAAAAGTACAAGAAAACACTTCAAAAGTGACGTTTCTGAAGAATTTTAACAGTTTTCTTGTATCTACGAACGCCAGAATGCATAAAATTGACCTAAACGTCTCCTTTTCCTATTCTGAGTCGATTCTGCATGCTTTAAGTGTGTTTGGTGGCTCAGAACCATCAAAAAACGTTGAAATATAGTTCAAATTCAATAAAAATCGACAAAAATACAGTTTCTAGCTAAAATTTGATGGTTTCGTTGCACTTTCCGAGCCCGTAGGGTATCTGATTGGCTTAAAAGTACAAGAAAACACTTCAAAAGTGACGTTTCTGAAGAATTTTAACAGTTTTCTTGTATCTACGAACGCCAGAATGCATAAAATTGACCTAAACGTCTCCTTTTCCTATTCTGAGTCGATTCTGCATGCTTTAAGTGTGTTTGGTGGCTCAGAACCATCAAAAAACGTTGAAATATAGTTCAAATTCAATAATAATCGACAAAAATACAGTTTCTAGCTAAAATTTGATGGTTTCGTTGCACTTTCCGAGCCCGTAGGGTATCTGATTGGCTTAAAAGGACAAGAAAACACTTCAAAAGTGACGTTTCTGAAGAATTTTAACGGTTTTCTTGTATCTACGAACGCCAGAATGCATAAAATTGACCTAAACGTCTCCTTTTCCTATTCTGAGTCGATTCTGCATGCTTTAAGTGTGTTTGGTGGCTCAGAACCATCAAAAAACGTTGAAATATAGTTCAAATTCAATAAAAATCGACAAAAATACAGTTTCTAGCTAAAATTTGATGGTTTCGTTGCACTTTCCGAGCCCGTAGGGTATCTGATTGGCTTAAAAGTACAAGAAAACACTTCAAAAGTGACGTTTCTGAAGAATTTTAACAGTTTTCTTGTATCTACGAACGCCAGAATGCATAAAATTGACCTAAACGTCTCCTTTTCCTATTCTGAGTCGATTCTGCATGCTTTAAGTGTGTTTGGTGGCTCAGAACCATCAAAAAACGTTGAAATATAGTTCAAATTCAATAAAAATCGACAAAAATACAGTTTCTAGCTAAAATTTGATGGTTTCGTTGCACTTTCCGAGCCCGTAGGGTATCTGATTGGCTTAAAAGTACAAGAAAACACTTCAAAAGTAACGTTTCTGAAGAATTTTAACAGTTTTCTTGTATCTACGAACGCCAGAATGCATAAAATTGACCTAAACGTCTCCTTTTCCTATTCTGAGACGATTCTGCATGCTTTAAGTGTGTTTGGTGGCTCAGAACCATCAAAAAACGTTGAAATATAGTTCAAATTCAATAAAAATCGACAAAAATACAGTTTCTAGCTAAAATTTGATGGTTTCGTTGCACTTTCCGAGCCCGTAGGGTATCTGATTGGCTTAAAAGTACAAGAAAACACTTCAAAAGTGACGTTTCTGAAGAATTTTAACAGTTTTCTTGTATCTACGAACGCCAGAATGCATAAAATTGACCTAAACGTCTCCTTTTCCTATTCTGAGTCGATTCTGCATGCTTTAAGTGTGTTTGGTGGCTCAGAACCATCAAAAAACGTTGAAATATAGTTCAAATTCAATAAAAATCGACAAAAATACAGTTTCTAGCTAAAATTTGATGGTTTCGTTGCACTTTCCGAGCCCGTAGGGTATCTGAATGGCTTAAAAGTACAAGAAAACACTTCAAAAGTGACGTTTCTGAAGAATTTTAACAGTTTTCTTGTATCTACGAACGCCAGAATGCATAAAATTGACCTAAACGTCTCCTTTTCCTATTCTGAGTCGATTCTGCATGCTTTAAGTGTGTTTGGTGGCTCAGAACCATCAAAAAACGTTGAAATATAGTTCAAATTCAATAAAAATCGACAAAAATACAGTTTCTAGCTAAAATTTGATGGTTTCGTTGCACTTTCCGAGCCCGTTGGGTATCTGATTGGCTTAAAAGTACAAGAAAACACTTCAAAAGTGACGTTTCTGAAGAATTTTAACAGTTTTCTTGTATCTACGAACGCCAGAATGCATAAAATTGACCTAAACGTCTCCTTTTCCTATTCTGAGTCGATTCTGCATACTTTAAGTGTGTTTGGTGGCTCAGAACCATCAAAAAACGTTGAAATATAGTTCAAATTCAATAAAAATCGACAAAAATACAGTTTCTAGCTAAAATTTGATGGTTTCGTTGCACTTTCCGAGCCCGTAGGGTATCTGATTGGCTTAAAAGTACAAGAAAACACTTCAAAAGTGACGTTTCTGAAGAATTTTAACAGTTTTCTTGTATCTACGAACGCCAGAATGCATAAAATTGACCTAAACGTCTCCTTTTCCTATTCTGAGTCGATTCTGCATGCTTTAAGTGTGTTTGGTGGCTCAGAACCATCAAAAAACGTTGAAATATAGTTCAAATTCAATAAAAATCGACAAAAATACAGTTTCTAGCTAAAATTTGATGGTTTCGTTGCACTTTCCGAGCCCGTAGGGTATCTGATTGGCTTAAAAGTACAAGAAAACACTTCAAAAGTGACGTTTCTGAAGAATTTTAACAGTTTTCTTGAATCTACGAACGCCAGAATGCATAAAATTGACCTAAACGTCTCCTTTTCCTATTCTGAGTCGATTCTGCATGCTTTAAGTGTGTTTGGTGGCTCAGAACCATCAAAAAACGTTGAAATATAGTTCAAATTCAATAAAAATCGGCAAAAATACAGTTTCTAGCTAAAATTTGATGGTTTCGTTGCACTTTCCGAGCCCGTAGGGTATCTGATTGGCTTAAAAGTACAAGAAAACACTTCAAAAGTGACGTTTCTGAAGAATTTTAACAGTTTTCTTGTATCTACGAACGCCAGAATGCATAAAATTGACCTAAACGTCTCCTTTTCCTATTCTGAGTCCATTCTGCATGCTTTAAGTGTGTTTGGTGGCTCAGAACCATCAAAAAACGTTGAAATATTGTTCAAATTCAATAAAAATCGACAAAAATACAGTTTCTAGCTAAAATTTGATGGTTTCGTTGCACTTTCCGAGCCCGTTGGGTATCTGATTGGCTTAAAAGTACAAGAAAACACTTCAAAAGTGACGTTTCTGAAGAATTTTAACAGTTTTCTTGTATCTACGAACGCCAGAATGCATAAAATTGACCTAAACGTCTCCTTTTCCTATTCTGAGTCGATTCTGCATGCTTTAAGTGTGTTTGGTGGCTCAGAACCATCAAAAAACGTTGAAATATAGTTCAAATTCAATAAAAATCGACAAAAATACAGTTTCTAGCTAAAATTTGATGGTTTCGTTGCACTTTCCGAGCCCGTAGGGTATCTGATTGGCTTAAAAGTACAAGAAAACACTTCAAAAGTGACGTTTCTGAAGAATTTTAACAGTTTTCTTGTATCTACGAACGCCAGAATGCATAAAATTGACCTAAACGTCTCCTTTTCCTATTCTGAGTCGATTCTGCATGCTTTAAGTGTGTTTGGTGGCTCAGAACCATCAAAAAACGTTGAAATATAGTTCAAATTCAATAAAAATCGACAAAAATACAGTTTCTAGCTAAAATTTGATGGTTTCGTTGCACTTTCCGAGCCCGTAGGGTATCTGATTGGCTTAAAAGTACAAGAAAACACTTCAAAAGTGACGTTTCTGAAGAATTTTAACAGTTTTCTTGTATCTACGAACGCCAGAATGCATAAAATTGACCTAAACGTCTCCTTTTCCTATTCTGAGTCGATTCTGCATGCTTTAAGTGTGTTTGGTGGCTCAGAACCATCAAAAAACGTTGAAATATAGTTCAAATTCAATAAAAATCGACAAAAATACAGTTTCTAGCTAAAATTTGACGGTTTCGTTGCACTTTCCGAGCCCGTTGGGTATCTGATTGGCTTAAAAGTACAAGAAAACACTTCAAAAGTGACGTTTCTGAAGAATTTTAACAGTTTTCTTGTATCTACGAACGCCAGAATGCATAAAATTGACCTAAACGTCTCCTTTTCCTATTCTGAGTCGATTCTGCATGCTTTAAGTGTGTTTGGTGGCTCAGAACCATCAAAAAACGTTGAAATATAGTTCAAATTCAATAAAAATCGACAAAAATACAGTTTCTAGCTAAAATTTGATGGTTTCGTTGCACTTTCCGAGCCCGTAGGGTATCTGATTGGCTTAAAAGTACAAGAAAACACTTCAAAAGTGACGTTTCTGAAGAATTTTAACAGTTTTCTTGTATCTACGAACGCCAGAATGCATAAAATTGACCTAAACGTCTCCTTTTCCTATTCTGAGTCGATTCTGCATGCTTTAAGTGTGTTTGGTGGCTCAGAACCATCAAAAAACGTTGAAATGTAGTTCAAATTCAATAAAAATCGACAGAAATACAGTTTCTAGCCAAAAATTTGATGGTTTCGTTGCACTTTCCGAGCCCGTAGGGTATCTGATTGGCTTAAAAGTACAAGAAAACACTTCAAAAGTGACGTTTCTGAAGAATTTTAACAGTTTTCTTGTATCTACGAACGCCAGAATGCATAAAATTGACCTAAACGTCTCCTTTTCCTATTCTGAGTCGATTCTGCATGCTTTAAGTGTGTTTGGTGGCTCAGAACCATCAAAAAACGTTGAAATATAGTTCAAATTCAATAAAAATCGACAAAAATACAGTTTCTAGCTAAAATTTGATGGTTTCGTTGCACTTTCCGAGCCCGTAGGGTATCTGATTGGCTTAAAAGTACAAGAAAACACTTCAAAAGTGACGTTTCTGAAGAATTTTAACAGTTTTCTTGTATCTACGAACGCCAGAATGCATAAAATTGACCTAAACGTCTCCTTTTCCTATTCTGAGTCGATTCTGCATGCTTTAAGTGTGTTTGGTGGCTCAGAACCATCAAAAAACGTTGAAATATAGTTCAAATTCAATAAAAATCGACAAAAATACAGTTTCTAGCTAAAATTTGATGGTTTCGTTGCACTTTCCGAGCCCGTAGGGTATCTGATTGGCTTAACAGTACAAGAAAACACTTCAAAAGTGACGTTTCTGAAGAATTTTAACAGTTTTCTTGTATCTACGAACGCCAGAATGCATAAAATTGACCTAAACGTCTCCTTTTCCTATTCTGAGTCGATTCTGCATGCTTTAAGTGTGTTTGGTGGCTCAGAACCATCAAAAAACGTTGAAATATAGTTCAAATTCAATAAAAATCGACAAAAATACAGTTTCTAGCTAAAATTTGATGGTTTCGTTGCACTTTCCGAGCCCGTAGGGTATCTGATTGGCTTAAAAGTACAAGAAAACACTTCAAAAGTGACGTTTCTGAAGAATTTTAACAGTTTTCTTGTATCTACGAACGCCAGAATGCATAAAATTGACCTAAACCTCTCCTTTTCCTATTCTGAGTCGATTCTGCATGCTTTAAGTGTGTTTGGTGGCTCAGAACCATCAAAAAACGTTGAAATATAGTTCAAATTCAATAAAAATCGACAAAAATACAGTTTCCAGTTAAAATTTGATGGTTTCGTTGCACTTTCCGAGCCCGTAGGGTATCTGATTGGCTTAAAAGTACAAGAAAAAACTTCAAAAGTGACGTTTCTGAAGAATTTTAACAGTTTTCTTGTATCTACGAACGCCAGAATGCATAAAATTGACCTAAACGTCTCCTTTTCCTATTCTGAGTCGATTCTGCATGCTTTAAGTGTGTTTGGTGGCTCAGAACCATCAAAAAACGTTGAAATATAGTTCAAATTCAATAAAAATCGACAAAAATACAGTTTCTAGCTAAAATTTCATGGTTTCGTTGCACTTTCCGAGCCCGTAGGGTATCTGATTGGCTTAAAAGTACAAGAAAACACTTCAAAAGTGACGTTTCTGAAGAATTTTAACAGTTTTCTTGTATCTACGAACGCCAGAATGCATAAAATTGACCTAAACGTCTCCTTTTCCTATTCTGAGTCGATTCTGCATGCTTTAAGTGTGTTTGGTGGCTCAGAACCATCAAAAAACGTTGAAATATAGTTCAAATTCAATAAAAATCGACAAAAACACAGTTTCTAGCTAAAATTTGATGGTTTCGTTGCACTTTCCGAGCCCGTTGGGTATCTGATTGGCTTAAAAGTACAAGAAAACACTTCAAAAGTGACGTTTCTGAAGAATTTTAACAGTTTTCTTGTATCTACGAACGCCAGAATGCATAAAATTGACCTAAACGTCTCCTTTTCCTATTCTGAGTCGATTCTGCATGCTTTAAGTGTGTTTGGTGGCTCAGAACCATCAAAAAACGTTGAAATATAGTTCAAATTCAATAAAAATCGACAAAAATACAGTTTCTAGCTAAAATTTGATGGTTTCGTTGCACTTTCCGAGCCCGTAGGGTATCTGATTGGCTTAAAAGTACAAGAAAACACTTCAAAAGTGACGTTTCTGAAGAATTTTAACAGTTTTCTTGTATCTACGAACGCCAGAATGCATAAAATTGACCTAAACCTCTCCTTTTCCTATTCTGAGTCGATTCTGCATGCTTTAAGTGTGTTTGGTGGCTCAGAACCATCAAAAAACGTTGAAATATAGTTCAAATTCAATAAAAATCGACAAAAATACAGTTTCTAGCTAACATTTGATGGTTTCGTTGCACTTTCCGAGCCCGTTGGGTATCTGATTGGCTTAAAAGTACAAGAAAACACTTCAAAAGTGACGTTTCTGAAGAATTTTAACAGTTTTCTTGTATCTACGAACGCCAGAATGCATAAAATTGACCTAAACGTCTCCTTTTCCTATTCTGAGTCGATTCTGCATGCTTTAAGTGTGTTTGGTGGCTCAGAACCATCAAAAAACGTTGAAATATAGTTCAAATTCAATAAAAATCGACAAAAATACAGTTTCTAGCTAAAATTTGATGGTTTCGTTGCACTTTCCGAGCCCGTAGGGTATCTGATTGGCTTAACAGTACAAGAAAACACTTCAAAAGTGACGTTTCTGAAGAATTTTAACAGTTTTCTTGTATCTACGAACGCCAGAATGCATAAAATTGACCTAAACGTCTCCTTTTCCTATTCTGAGTCGATTCTGCATGCTTTAAGTGTGTTTGGTGGCTCAGAACCATCAAAAAACGTTGAAATATAGTTCAAATTCAATAAAAATCGACAAAAATACAGTTTCTAGCTAAAATTTGATGGTTTCGTTGCACTTTCCGAGCCCGTAGGGTATCTGATTGGCTTAAAAGTACAAGAAAACACTTCAAAAGTGACGTTTCTGAAGAATTTTAACAGTTTTCTTGTATCTACGAACGCCAGAATGCATAAAATTGACCTAAACGTCTCCTTTTCCTATTCTGAGTCGATTCTGCATGCTTTAAGTGTGTTTGGTGGCTCAGAACCATCAAAAAACGTTGAAATATAGTTCAAATTCAATAAAAATCGACAAAAATACAGTTTCTAGCTAAAATTTGATGGTTTCGTTGCACTTTCCGAGCCCGTAGGGTATCTGATTGGCTTAAAAGTACAAGAAAACACTTCAAAAGTGACGTTTCTGAAGAATTTTAACAGTTTTCTTGTATCTACGAACGCCAGAATGCATAAAATTGACCTAAACGTCTCCTTTTCCTATTCTGAGTCGATTCTGCATGCTTTAAGTGTGTATGGTGGCTCAGAACCATCAAAAAACGTTGAAATATAGTTCAAATTCAATAAAAATCGACAAAAATACAGTTTCTAGCTAAAATTTGATGGTTTCGTTGCACTTTCCGAGCCCGTTGGGTATCTGATTGGCTTAAAAGTACAAGAAAACACTTCAAAAGTGACGTTTCTGAAGAATTTTAACAGTTTTCTTGTATCTACGAACGCCAGAATGCATAAAATTGACCTAAACGTCTCCTTTTCCTATTCTGAGTCGATTCTGCATGCTTTAAGTGTGTTTGGTGGCTCAGAACCATCAAAAAACGTTGAAATATAGTTCAAATTCAATAAAAATCGACAAAAATACAGTTTCTAGCTAAAATTTGATGGTTTCGTTGCACTTTCCGAGCCCGTAGGGTATCTGATTGGCTTAAAAGTACAAGAAAACACTTCAAAAGTGACGTTTCTGAAGAATTTTAACAGTTTTCTTGTATCTACGAACGCCAGAATGCATAAAATTTACCTAAACGTCTCCTTTTCCTATTCTGAGTCGATTCTGCATGCTTTAAGTGTGTTTGGTGGCTCAGAACCATCAAAAAACGTTGAAATATAGTTCAAATTCAATAAAAATCGACAGAAATACAGTTTCTAGCTAAAATTTGATGGTTTCGTTGCACTTTCCGAGCCCGTCGGGTATCTGATTGGCTTAAAAGTACAAGAAAACACTTCAAAAGTGACGTTTCTGAAGAATTTTAACAGTTTTCTTGTATCTACTAACGCCAGAATGCATAAAATTGACCTAAACGTCTCCTTTTCCTATTCTGAGTCGATTCTGCATGCTTTAAGTGTGTTTGGTGGCTCAGAACCATCAAAAAACGTTGAAATATAGTTCAAATTCAATAAAAATCGACAAAAATACAGTTTCTAGCTAAAATTTGATGGTTTCGTTGCACTTTCCGAGCCCGTAGGGTATCTGATTGGCTTAAAAGTACAAGAAAACACTTCAAAAGTGACGTTTCTGAAGAATTTTAACAGTTTTCTTGTATCTACGAACGCCAGAATGCATAAAATTGACCTAAACGTCTCCTTTTCCTATTCTGAGTCGATTCTGCATGCTTTAAGTGTGTTTGGTGGCTCAGAACCATCAAAAAACGTTGAAATATAGTTCAAATTCAATAAAAATCGACAAAAATACAGTTTCTAGCTAAAATTTGATGGTTTCGTTGCACTTTCCGAGCCCGTTGGGTATCTGATTGGCTTAAAAGTACAAGAAAACACTTCAAAAGTGACGTTTCTGAAGAATTTTAACAGTTTTCTTGTATCTACGAACGCCAGAATGCATAAAATTGACCTAAACGTCTCCTTTTCCTATTCTGAGTCGATTCTGCATGCTTTAAGTGTGTTTGGTGGCTCAGAACCATCAAAAAACGTTGAAATATAGTTCAAATTCAATAAAAATCGACAAAAATACAGTTTCTAGCTAAAATTTGATGGTTTCGTTGCACTTTCCGAGCCCGTAGGGTATCTGATTGGCTTAAAAGTACAAGAAAACACTTCAAAAGTGACGTTTCTGAAGAATTTTAACAGTTTTCTTGTATCTACGAACGCCAGAATGCATAAAATTGACCTAAACGTCTCCTTTTCCTATTCTGAGTCGATTCTGCATGCTTTAAGTGTGTTTGGTGGCTCAGAACCATCAAAAAACGTTGAAATATAGTTCAAATTCAATAAAAATCGACAAAAATACAGTTTCTAGCTAAAATTTGATGGTTTCGTTGCACTTTCCGAGCCCGTAGGGTATCTGATTGGCTTAACAGTACAAGAAAACACTTCAAAAGTGACGTTTCTGAAGAATTTTAACAGTTTTCTTGTATCTACGAACGCCAGAATGCATAAAATTGACCTAAACGTCTCCTTTTCCTATTCTGAGTCGATTCTGCATGCTTTAAGTGTGTTTGGTGGCTCAGAACCATCAAAAAACGTTGAAATATAGTTCAAATTCAATAAAAATCGACAAAAATACAGTTTCTAGCTAAAATTTGATGGTTTCGTTGCACTTTCCGAGCCCGTAGGGTATCTGATTGGCTTAAAAGTACAAGAAAACACTTCAAAAGTGACGTTTCTGAAGAATTTTAACAGTTTTCTTGTATCTACGAACGCCAGAATGCATAAAATTTACCTAAACGTCTCCTTTTCCTATTCTGAGTCGATTCTGCATGCTTTAAGTGTGTTTGGTGGCTCAGAACCATCAAAAAACGTTGAAATATAGTTCAAATTCAATAAAAATCGACAGAAATACAGTTTCTAGCTAAAATTTGATGGTTTCGTTGCACTTTCCGAGCCCGTCGGGTATCTGATTGGCTTAAAAGTACAAGAAAACACTTCAAAAGTGACGTTTCTGAAGAATTTTAACAGTTTTCTTGTATCTACTAACGCCAGAATGCATAAAATTGACCTAAACGTCTCCTTTTCCTATTCTGAGTCGATTCTGCATGCTTTAAGTGTGTTTGGTGGCTCAGAACCATCAAAAAACGTTGAAATATAGTTCAAATTCAATAAAAATCGACAAAAATACAGTTTCTAGCTAAAATTTGATGGTTTCGTTGCACTTTCCGAGCCCGTAGGGTATCTGATTGGCTTAAAAGTACAAGAAAACACTTCAAAAGTGACGTTTCTGAAGAATTTTAACAGTTTTCTTGTATCTACGAACGCCAGAATGCATAAAATTGACCTAAACGTCTCCTTTTCCTATTCTGAGTCGATTCTGCATGCTTTAAGTGTGTTTGGTGGCTCAGAACCATCAAAAAACGTTGAAATATAGTTCAAATTCAATAAAAATCGACAAAAATACAGTTTCTAGCTAAAATTTGATGGTTTCGTTGCACTTTCCGAGCCCGTTGGGTATCTGATTGGCTTAAAAGTACAAGAAAACACTTCAAAAGTGACGTTTCTGAAGAATTTTAACAGTTTTCTTGTATCTACGAACGCCAGAATGCATAAAATTGACCTAAACGTCTCCTTTTCCTATTCTGAGTCGATTCTGCATGCTTTAAGTGTGTTTGGTGGCTCAGAACCATCAAAAAACGTTGAAATATAGTTCAAATTCAATAAAAATCGACAAAAATACAGTTTCTAGCTAAAATTTGATGGTTTCGTTGCACTTTCCGAGCCCGTAGGGTATCTGATTGGCTTAAAAGTACAAGAAAACACTTCAAAAGTGACGTTTCTGAAGAATTTTAACAGTTTTCTTGTATCTACGAACGCCAGAATGCATAAAATTGACCTAAACGTCTCCTTTTCCTATTCTGAGTCGATTCTGCATGCTTTAAGTGTGTTTGGTGGCTCAGAACCATCAAAAAACGTTGAAATATAGTTCAAATTCAATAAAAATCGACAAAAATACAGTTTCTAGCTAAAATTTGATGGTTTCGTTGCACTTTCCGAGCCCGTAGGGTATCTGATTGGCTTAACAGTACAAGAAAACACTTCAAAAGTGACGTTTCTGAAGAATTTTAACAGTTTTCTTGTATCTACGAACGCCAGAATGCATAAAATTGACCTAAACGTCTCCTTTTCCTATTCTGAGTCGATTCTGCATGCTTTAAGTGTGTTTGGTGGCTCAGAACCATCAAAAAACGTTGAAATATAGTTCAAATTCAATAAAAATCGACAAAAATACAGTTTCTAGCTAAAATTTGATGGTTTCGTTGCACTTTCCGAGCCCGTAGGGTATCTGATTGGCTTAAAAGTACAAGAAAACACTTCAAAAGTGACGTTTCTGAAGAATTTTAACAGTTTTCTTGTATCTACGAACGCCAGAATGCATAAAATTGACCTAAACGTCTCCTTTTCCTATTCTGAGTCGATTCTGCATGCTTTAAGTGTGTTTGGTGGCTCAGAACCATCAAAAAACGTTGAAATATAGTTCAAATTCAATAAAAATCGACAAAAATACAGTTTCTAGCTAAAATTTGATGGTTTCGTTGCACTTTCCGAGCCCGTTGGGTATCTGATTGGCTTAAAAGTACAAGAAAACACTTCAAAAGTGACGTTTCTGAAGAATTTTAACAGTTTTCTTGTATCTACGAACGCCAGAATGCATAAAATTGACCTAAACGTCTCCTTTTCCTATTCTGAGTCGATTCTGCATGCTTTAAGTGTGTTTGGTGGCTCAGAACCATCAAAAAACGTTGAAATATAGTTCAAATTCAATAAAAATCGACAAAAATACAGTTTCTAGCTAAAATTTGATGGTTTCGTTGCACTTTCCGAGCCCGTAGGGTATCTGATTGGCTTAAAAGTACAAGAAAACACTTCAAAAGTGACGTTTCTGAAGAATTTTAACAGTTTTCTTGTATCTACGAACGCCAGAATGCATAAAATTGACCTAAACGTCTCCTTTTCCTATTCTGAGTCGATTCTGCATGCTTTAAGTGTGTTTGGTGGCTCAGAACCATCAAAAAACGTTGAAATATAGTTCAAATTCAATAAAAATCGACAAAAATACAGTTTCTAGCTAAAATTTGATGGTTTCGTTGCACTTTCCGAGCCCGTAGGGTATCTGATTGGCTTAACAGTACAAGAAAACACTTCAAAAGTGACGTTTCTGAAGAATTTTAACAGTTTTCTTGTATCTACGAACGCCAGAATGCATAAAATTGACCTAAACGTCTCCTTTTCCTATTCTGAGTCGATTCTGCATGCTTTAAGTGTGTTTGGTGGCTCAGAACCATCAAAAAACGTTGAAATATAGTTCAAATTCAATAAAAATCGACAAAAATACAGTTTCTAGCTAAAATTTGATGGTTTCGTTGCACTTTCCGAGCCCGTAGGGTATCTGATTGGCTTAAAAGTACAAGAAAACACTTCAAAAGTGACGTTTCTGAAGAATTTTAACAGTTTTCTTGTATCTACGAACGCCAGAATGCATAAAATTGACCTAAACTTCTCCTTTTCCTATTCTGAGTCGATTCTGCATGCTTTAAGTGTGTTTGGTGGCTCAGAACCATCAAAAAACGTTGAAATATAGTTCAAATTCAATAAAAATCGACAAAAATACAGTTTCTAGCTAAAATTTGATGGTTTCGTTGCACTTTCCGAGCCCGTTGGGTATCTGATTGGCTTAAAAGTACAAGAAAACACTTCAAAAGTGACGTTTCTGAAGAATTTTAACAGTTTTCTTGTATCTACGAACGCCAGAATGCATAAAATTGACCTAAACGTCTCCTTTTCCTATTCTGAGTCGATTCTGCATGCTTTAAGTGTGTTTGGTGGCTCAGAACCATCAAAAAACGTTGAAATATAGTTCAAATTCAATAAAAATCGACAAAAATACAGTTTCTAGCTAAAATTTGATGGTTTCGTTGCACTTTCCGAGCCCGTAGGGTATCTGATTGGCTTAAAAGTACAAGAAAACACTTCAAAAGTGACGTTTCTGAAGAATTTTAACAGTTTTCTTGTATCTACGAACGCCAGAATGCATAAAATTGACCTAAACGTCTCCTTTTCCTATTCTGAGTCGATTCTGCATGCTTTAAGTGTGTTTGGTGGCTCAGAACCATCAAAAAACGTTGAAATATAGTTCAAATTCAATAAAAATCGACAAAAATACAGTTTCTAGCTAAAATTTGATGGTTTCGTTGCACTTTCCGAGCCCGTAGGGTATCTGATTGGCTTAACAGTACAAGAAAACACTTCAAAAGTGACGTTTCTGAAGAATTTTAACAGTTTTCTTGTATCTACGAACGCCAGAATGCATAAAATTGACCTAAACGTCTCCTTTTCCTATTCTGAGTCGATTCTGCATGCTTTAAGTGTGTTTGGTGGCTCAGAACCATCAAAAAACGTTGAAATATAGTTCAAATTCAATAAAAATCGACAAAAATACAGTTTCTAGCTAAAATTTGATGGTTTCGTTGCACTTTCCGAGCCCGTAGGGTATCTGATTGGCTTAAAAGTACAAGAAAACACTTCAAAAGTGACGTTTCTGAAGAATTTTAACAGTTTTCTTGTATCTACGAACGCCAGAATGCATAAAATTGACCTAAACGTCTCCTTTTCCTATTCTGAGTCGATTCTGCATGCTTTAAGTGTGTTTGGTGGCTCAGAACCATCAAAAAACGTTGAAATATAGTTCAAATTCAATAAAAATCGACAAAAATACAGTTTCTAGCTAAAATTTGATGGTTTCGTTGCACTTTCCGAGCCCGTAGGGTATCTGATTGGCTTAAAAGTACAAGAAAACACTTCAAAAGTGACGTTTCTGAAGAATTTTAACAGTTTTCTTGTATCTACGAACGCCAGAATGCATAAAATTGACCTAAACGTCTCCTTTTCCTATTCTGAGTCGATTCTGCATGCTTTAAGTGTGTTTGGTGGCTCAGAACCATCAAAAAACGTTGAAATATAGTTCAAATTCAATAAAAATCGACAGAAATACAGTTTCTAGCTAAAATTTTATGGTTTCGTTGCACTTTCCGAGCCCGTAGGGTATCTGATTGGCTTAAAAGTACAAGAAAAC
>NW_026973000.1:0-32482 GCF_036711695.1 Zophobas morio | reverse complement strand
CGACTCAGAATAGGAAAAGGAGACGTTTAGGTCAATTTTATGCATTCTGGCGTTCGTAGATACAAGAAAACTGTTAAAATTCTTCAGAAACGTCACTTTTGAAGTGTTTTCTTGTACTTTTAAGCCACTCAGATACCCTACGGGCTCGGAAAGTGCAACGAAACCATCAAATTTTAGCTAGAAACTGTATTATTGTCGATTTTTATTGAATTTGAACTATATTTCAACGTTTTTTGATGGTTCTGAGCCACCAAACACACCTAAAGCATGCAGAATCGACTCAGAATAGGAAAAGGAGACGTTTAGGTCAATTTTATGCATTCTGGCGTTCGTAGATACAAGAAAACTGTTAAAATTCTTCAGAAACGTCACTTTTGAAGTGTTTTCTTGTACTTTTAAGCCACTCAGATACCCTACGGGCTCGGAAAGTGCAACGAAACCATCAAATTTTAGCTAGAAACTGTATTTTTGTCGATTTTTATTGAATTTGAACTATATTTCAACGTTTTTTGATGGTTCTGAGCCACCAAACACACTTAAAGCATGCAGAATCGACTCAGAATAGGAAAAGGAGACGTTTAGGTCAATTTTATGCATTCTGGCGTTCGTAGATACAAGAAAACTGTTAAAATTCTTCAGAAACGTCACTTTTGAAGTGTTTTCTTGTACTTTTAAGCCACTCAGATACCCTACGGGCTCGGAAAGTGCAACGAAACCATCAAATTTTAGCTAGAAACTGTATTTTTGTCGATTTTTATTGAATTTGAACTATATTTCAACGTTTTTTGATGGTTCTGAGCCACCAAACACACTTAAAGCATGCAGAATCGACTCAGAATAGGAAAAGGAGACGTTTAGGTCAATTTTATGCATTCTGGCGTTCGTAGATACAAGAAAACTGTTAAAATTCTTCAGAAACGTCACTTTTGAAGTGTTTTCTTGTACTTTTAAGCCACTCAGATACCCTACGGGCTCGGAAAGTGCAACGAAACCATCAAATTTTAGCTAGAAACTGTATTTTTGTCGATTTTTATTGAATTTGAACTATATTTCAACGTTTTTTGATGGTTCTGAGCCACCAAACACACTTAAAGCATGCAGAATCGACTCAGAATAGGAAAAGGAGACGTTTAGATCAATTTTATGCATTCTGGCGTTCGTAGATACAAGAAAACTGTTAAAATTCTTCAGAAACGTCACTTTTGAAGTGTTTTCTTGTACTTTTAAGCCACTCAGATACCCTACGGGCTCGGAAAGTGCAACGAAACCATCAAATTTTAGCTAGAAACTGTATTTTTGTCGATTTTTATTGAATTTGAACTATATTTCAACGTTTTTTGATGGTTCTGAGCCACCAAACACACTTAAAGCATGCAGAATCGACTCAGAATAGGAAAAGGAGACGTTTAGGTCAATTTTATGCATTCTGGCGTTCGTAGATACAAGAAAACTGTTAAAATTCTTCAGAAACGCCACTTTTGAAGTGTTTTCTTGTACTTTGAAGCCACTCAGATACCCTACGGGCTCGGAAAGTGCAACGAAACCATCAAATTTTAGCTAGAAACTGTATTTTTGTCGATTTTTATTGAATTTGAACTATATTTCAACGTTTTTTGATGGTTCTGAGCCACCAAACACACTTAAAGCATGCAGAATCGACTCAGAATAGGAAAAGGAGACGTTTAGGTCAATTTTATGCATTCTGGCGTTCGTAGATACAAGAAAACTGTTAAAATTCTTCAGAAACGTCACTTTTGAAGTGTTTTCTTGTACTTTTAAGCCACTCAGATACGCTACGGGCTCGGAAAGTGCAACGAAACCATCAAATTTTAGCTAGAAACTGTATTTTTGTCGATTTTTATTGAATTTGAACTATATTTCAACGTTTTTTGATGGTTCTGAGCCACCAAACACACTTAAAGCATGCAGAATCGACTCAGAATAGGAAAAGGAGACGTTTAGGTCAATTTTATGCATTCTGGCGTTCGTAGATACAAGAAAACTGTTAAAATTCTTCAGAAACGTCACTTTTGAAGTGTTTTCTTGTACTTTTAAGCCACTCAGATACCCTACGGGCTCGGAAAGTGCAACGAAACCATCAAATTTTAGCTAGAAACTGTATTTTTGTCGATTTTTATTGAATTTGAACTATATTTCAACGTTTTTTGATGGTTCTGAGCCACCAAACACACTTAAAGCATGCAGAATCGACTCAGAATAGGAAAAGGAGACGTTTAGGTCAATTTTATGCATTCTGGCGTTCGTAGATACAAGAAAACTGTTAAAATTCTTCAGAAACGTCACTTTTGAAGTGTTTTCTTGTACTTTTAAGCCACTCAGATACCCTACGGGCTCGGAAAGTGCAACGAAACCATCAAATTTTAGCTAGAAACTGTATTTTTGTCGATTTTTATTGAATTTGAACTATATTTCAACATTTTTTGATGGTTCTGAGCCACCAAACACACTTAAAGCATGCAGAATCGACTCAGAATAGGAAAAGGAGACGTTTAGGTCAATTTTATGCATTCTGGCGTTCGTAGATACAAGAAAACTGTTAAAATTCTTCAGAAACGTCACTTTTGAAGTGTTTTCTTGTACTTTTAAGCCACTCAGATACCCTACGGGCTCGGAAAGTGCAACGAAACCATCAAATTTTAGCTAGAAACTGTATTTTTGTCGATTTTTATTGAATTTGAACTATATTTCAACGTTTTTTGATGGTTCTGAGCCACCAAACACACTTAAAGCATGCAGAATCGACTCAGAATAGGAAAAGGAGACGTTTAGGTCAATTTTATGCATTCTGGCGTTCGTAGATACAAGAAAACTGTTAAAATTCTTCAGAAACGTCACTTTTGAAGTGTTTTCTTGTACTTTTAAGCCACTCAGATACCCTACGGGCTCGGAAAGTGCAACGAAACCATCAAATTTTAGCTAGAAACTGTATTTTTGTCGATTTTTATTGAATTTGAACTATATTTCAACGTTTTTTGATGGTTCTGAGCCACCAAACACACTTAAAGCATGCAGAATCGACTCAGAATAGGAAAAGGAGACGTTTAGGTCAATTTTATGCATTCTGGCGTTCGTAGATACAAGAAAACTGTTAAATTCTTCAGAAACGTCACTTTTGAAGTGTTTTCTTGTACTTTTAAGCCACTCAGATACCCTACGGGCTCGGAAAGTGCAACGAAACCATCAAATTTTAGCTAGAAACTGTATTTTTGTCGATTTTTATTGAATTTGAACTATATTTCAACGTTTTTTGATGGTTCTGAGCCACCAAACACACTTAAAGCATGCAGAATCGACTCAGAATAGGAAAAGGAGACGTTTAGGTCAATTTTATGCATTCTGGCGTTCGTAGATACAAGAAAACTGTTAAAATTCTTCAGAAACGTCACTTTTGAAGTGTTTTCTTGTACTTTTAAGCCACTCAGATACCCTACGGGCTCGGAAAGTGCAACGAAACCATCAAATTTTAGCTAGAAACTGTATTTTTGTCGATTTTTATTGAATTTGAACTATATGTGGTGAACCGGAATTGCAACCCTTAAAATAGCCCAACTGTGGCACATAATATTTTTCATAACGAGCCTACTCTTCATTATCATGGGAACCAAAAGTCCGAACTTCCCAGTATTATCAATTAACAGAATCTTCAAGGCAAGCGATCGCTTCCCATGGCCCCACACAGTCACACTGTCTTCCAGGAATAATCGCCAAAGCGCATTCCATGCCCTAATATGGAGAACATCTTCATGTCCAATCAAATCACTCCAGTTGCAATTAATATGCACATTTGCATGGGAAACTTGGGGTCAATACAAACACTTGAGATCAAGGCCAATAAGTCTGACGAATGCGTTATCATTCTGGGTGGTCCGATGCCAATTAATTATGGGAAATGCACTTTTACAAACACTTGCCGCCGTTTCCGGCGACAAAATTGCGAGAAATAGATTTTTTTGTCACATCGTCTTCAATATTCTCACGCTCGAAAACCCTATAAAAACGGCCGGATTAGAATTAAAATTCAATTCGATTCCGATACAGTCTCGCGTGCGGATGGGCCTGCTTCCTAGTCTCATCGTGATACCCAACTTCCGGCCGCCGTGCTATTGCCAAGTGCGGGGGAACATCTTCCAACACGACCTTCTCCATTGAGTGACAGTGGCGCTTCGCCGAGGTTCCCCCTCCGACTTTTCCACACAACCGCTGAACTGCTGACATGTAAGTCCCACTGACCTACTTATGTGGTTCTGCCCTTGCGAAGGCCGCCTTATCGGCGCTTACCGGCGATTCGACGGCGGCTTAACAGGCCTTCGGTATGAATCTTGTACGGCAAGTCAATGATCCACCGTTTCGGATCAGCTTCTTCCGGCTGGATGTGGGCCCTCCCTGCCGAACCGCAAGGGTTCGTGCCCCCCGTTTTTGCCCAACGCTGTATCTTGTCACCGCCCTCAATTTAATAAACGGACAGTTCTACGTTCTCAAGGCCCGGGTGCCACCTTCAGGCTCGCCCATACACTACGAGCGCCTGGAGTAACCAAAAGCGAGACCCGCTACCCTACCAGGCACTCGTGACCCTACCACGATCAGTCGCAACCCCCCCCCAGCCCTCAGTTAAATGTTATAGGCTAATTTAATGTTCATATGTAATACGTTTCAATGGTCTTCCGTAACGAAGGCATAAATTTATACTCTCATAGATAAGATTCCGTCGCTTACTGCTTGATATGCGTTTATTCAGTAATCTTAACCAGATACCAGGGTTCACCGCCCTGGTCTCCATATGTATGTATTAACGTAAGATGCACAATAATGTTCCTATTACTATAATCGTAACCACCCCTTTTTCTTGCTTGAGTATGTAACTCTCGGATAATTGTTAGCTCGTCAAAACTGTGTTACCAAGTTACAATAGATAACCTATGGAGCGAGACTGTGTCTCATTTGCCCTTCTCATCCCCCGAATCGGCCCTCACGGGCCAGGACCTAAGGGGCACTCTTTTGTGACGGCCCTCGGCACAAAACTCGGACACTAAATATAAATAAGCAAAATGGCCCAAGACCCGACGGTGCCGCCACATATATTTCAACGTTTTTTGATGGTTCTGAGCCACCATACACACTTAAAGCATGCAGAATCGACTCAGAATAGGAAAAGGAGACGTTTAGGTCAATTTAATGCATTCTGGCGTTCGTAGATACAAGAAAACTGTTAAAATTCTTCAGAAACGTCACTTTTGAAGTGTTTTCTTGTACTTTTAAGCCACTCAGATACCCTACGGGCTCGGAAAGTGCAACGAAACCATCAAATTTTAGCTAGAAACTGTATTTTTGTCGATTTTTATTGAATTTGAACTATATTTCAACGTTTTTTGATGGTTCTGAGCCACCAAACACACTTAAAGCATGCAGAATCGACTCAGAATAGGAAAAGGAGACGTTTAGGTCAATTTTATGCATTCTGGCGTTCGTAGATACAAGAAAACTGTTAAAATTCTTCAGAAACGTCACTTTTGAAGTGTTTTCTTGTACTTTTAAGCCACTCAGATACCCTACGGGCTCGGAAAGTGCAACGAAACCATCAAATTTTAGCTAGAAACTGTATTTTTGTCGATTTTTATTGAATTTGAACTATATTTCAACGTTTTTTGATGGTTCTGAGCCACCAAACACACTTAAAGCATGCAGAATCGACTCAGAATAGGAAAAGGAGACGTTTAGGTCAATTTTATGCATTCTGGCGTTCGTAGATACAAGAAAACTGTTAAAATTCTTCAGAAACGTCACTTTTGAAGTGTTTTCTTGTACTTTTAAGCCACTCAGGTACCCTACGGGCTCGGAAAGTGCAACGAAACCATCAAATTTTAGCTAGAAACTGTATTTTTGTCGATTTTTATTGAATTTGAACTATATTTCAACGTTTTTTGATGGTTCTGAGCCACCAAACACACTTAAAGCATGCAGAATCGACTCAGAATAGGAAAAGGAGACGTTTAGGTCAATTTTATGCATTCTGGCGTTCGTAGATACAAGAAAACTGTTAAAATTCTTCAGAAACGTCACTTTTGAAGTGTTTTCTTGTACTTTTAAGCCACTCAGATACCCTACGGACTCGGAAAGTGCAACGAAACCATCAAATTTTAGCTAGAAACTGTATTTTTGTCGATTTTTATTGAATTTGAACTATATTTCAACGTTTTTTGATGGTTCTGAGCCACCAAACACACTTAAAGAATGCAGAATCGACTCAGAATAGGAAAAGGAGACGTTTAGGTCAATTTTATGCATTCTGGCGTTCGTAGATACAAGAAAACTGTTAAAATTCTTCAGAAACGTCACTTTTGAATTGTTTTCTTGTACTTTTAAGCCACTCAGATACCCTACGGGCTCGGAAAGTGCAACGAAACCATCAAATTTTAGCTTGAAACTGTATTTTTGTCGATTTTTATTGAATTTGAACTATATTTCAACGTTTTTTGATGGTTCTGAGCCACCATACACACCTAAAGCATGCAGAATCGACTCAGAATAGGAAAAGGAGACGTTTAGGTCAATTTTATGCATTCTGGCGTTCGTAGATACAAGAAAACTGTTAAAATTCTTCAGAAACGTCACTTTTGAAGTGTTTTCTTGTACTTTTAAGCCACTCAGATACCCTACGGGCTCGGAAAGTGCAACGAAACCATCAAATTTTAGCTAGAAACTGTATTTTTGTCGATTTTTATTGAATTTGAACAATATTTCAACGTTTTTTGATGGTTCTGAGCCACCAAACACACTTAAAGCATGCAGAATCGACTCAGAATAGGAAAACGAGACGTTTAGGTCAATTTTATGCATTCTGGCGTTCGTAGATACAATAAAACTGTTAAAATTCTTCAGAAACGTCACTTTTGAAGTGTTTTCTTGTACTTTTAAGCCACTCAGATATCCTACGGGCTCGGAAAGTGCAACGAAACCATCAAATTTTAGCTAGAAACTGTATTTTTGTCGATTTTTATTGAATTTGAACTATATTTCAACGTTTTTTGATGGTTCTGAGCCACCAAACACACTTAAAGCATGCAGAATCGACTCAGAATAGGAAAAGGAGACGTTTAGGTCAATTTTATGCATTCTGGCGTTCGTAGATACAAGAAAACTGTTAAAATTCTTCAGAAACGTCACTTTTGAAGTGTTTTCTTGTACTTTTAAGCCACTCAGATACCCTATGGGCTCGGAAAGTGCAACGAAACCATCAAATTTTAGCTAGAAACTGTATTTTTGTCGATTTTTATTGAATTTGAACTATATTTCAACGTTTTTTGATGGTTCTGAGCCACCAAACACACTTAAAGCATGCAGAATCGACTCAGAATAGGAAAAGGAGACGTTTAGGTCAATTTTATGCATTCTGGCGTTCGTAGATACAAGAAAACTGTTAAAATTCTTCAGAAACGTCACTTTTGAAGTGTTTTCTTGTACTTTTAAGCCACTCAGATACCCTACGGGCTCGGAAAGAGCAACGAAACCATCAAATTTTAGCTAGAAACTGTATTTTTGTCGATTTTTATTGAATTTGAACTATATTTCAACGTTTTTTGATGGTTCTGAGCCACCAAACACACTTAAAGCATGCAGAATCGACTCAGAATAGGAAAAGGAGACGTTTAGGTCAATTTTATGCATTCTGGCGTTCGTAGATACAAGAAAACTGTTAAAATGCTTCAGAAACGTCACTTTTGAAGTGTTTTCTTGTACTTTTAAGCCACTCAGATACCCAACGGGCTCGGAAAGTGCAACGAAACCATCAAATTTTAGCTAGAAACTGTATTTTTGTCGATTTTTATTGAATTTGAACTATTTTTCAACGTTTTTTGATGGTTCTGAGCCACCAAACACACTTAAAGCATGCATAATCGACTCAGAATAGGAAAAGGAGACGTTTAGGTCAATTTTGTGCATTCTGGCGTTCGTAGATACAAGAAAACTGTTAAAATTCTTCAGAAACGTCACTTTTGAAGTGTTTTCTTGTACTTTTAAGCCACTCAGAAACCCTACGGGCTCGGAAAGTGCAACGAAACCATCAAATTTTAGCTAGAAACTGTATTTTTGTCGATTTTTATTGAATTTGAACTATATTTCAACGTTTTTTGATGGTTCTGAGCCACCAAACACACTTAAAGCATGCAGAATCGACTCAGAATAGGAAAAGGAGACGTTTAGGTCAATTTTATGCATTCTGGCGTTCGTAGATACAAGAAAACTGTTAAAATTCTTCAGAAACGTCACTTTTGAAGTGTTTTCTTGTACTTTTAAGCCACTCAGATACCCTACGGGCTCGGAAAGTGCAACGAAACCATCAAATTTTAGCTAGAAACTGTATTTTTGTCGATTTTTATTGAATTTGAACTATATTTCAACGTTTTTTGATGGTTCTGAGCCACCAAACACACTTAAAGCATGCAGAATCGACTCAGAATAGGAAAAGGAGACGTTTAGGTCAATTTTATGCATTCTGGCGTTCGTAGATACAAGAAAACTGTTAAAATTCTTCAGAAACATCACTTTTGAAGTGTTTTCTTGTACTTTTAAGCCACTCAGATACCCTACGGGCTCGGAAAGTGCAACGAAACCATCAAATTTTAGCTAGAAACTGTATTTTTGTCGATTTTTATTGAATTTGAACTATATTTCAACGTTTTTTGATGGTTCTGAGCCACCAAACACACTTAAAGCATGCAGAATCGACTCAGAATAGGAAAAGGAGACGTTTAGGTCAATTTTATGCATTCTGGCGTTCGTAGATACAAGAAAACTGTTAAAATTCTTCAGAAACGTCACTTTTGAAGTGTTTTCTTGTACTTTTAAGCCACTCAGATACCCTATGGGCTCGGAAAGTGCAACGAAACCATCAAATTTTAGCTAGAAACTGTATTTTTGTCGATTTTTATTGAATTTGAACTATATTTCAACGTTTTTTGATGGTTCTGAGCCACCAAACACACTTAAAGCATGCAGAATCGACTCAGAATAGGAAAAGGAGACGTTTAGGTCAATTTTATGCATTCTGGCGTTCGTAGATACAAGAAAACTGTTAAAATTCTTCAGAAACGTCACTTTTGAAGTGTTTTCTTGTACTTTTAAGCCACTCAGATACCCTACGGGCTCGGAAAGTGCAACGAAACCATCAAATTTTAGCTAGAAACTGTATTTTTGTCGATTTTTATTGAATTTGAACTATATTTCAACGTTTTTTGATGGTTCTGAGCCACCAAACACACTTAAAGCATGCAGAATCGACTCAGAATAGGAAAAGGAGACGTTTAGGTCAATTTTATGCATTCTGGCGTTCGTAGATACAAGAAAACTGTTAAAATGCTTCAGAAACGTCACTTTTGAAGTGTTTTCTTGTACTTTTAAGCCACTCAGATACCCAACGGGCTCGGAAAGTGCAACGAAACCATCAAATTTTAGCTAGAAACTGTATTTTTGTCGATTTTTATTGAATTTGAACTATTTTTCAACGTTTTTTGATGGTTCTGAGCCACCAAACACACTTAAAGCATGCATAATCGACTCAGAATAGGAAAAGGAGACGTTTAGGTCGATTTTGTGCATTCTGGCGTTCGTAGATACAAGAAAACTGTTAAAATTCTTCAGAAACGTCACTTTTGAAGTGTTTTCTTGTACTTTTAAGCCACTCAGAAACCCTACGGGCTCGGAAAGTGCAACGAAACCATCAAATTTTAGCTAGAAACTGTATTTTTGTCGATTTTTATTGAATTTGAACTATATTTCAACGTTTTTTGATGGTTCTGAGCCACCAAACACACTTAAAGCATGCAGAATCGACTCAGAATAGGAAAAGGAGACGTTTAGGTCAATTTTATGCATTCTGGCGTTCGTAGATACAAGAAAACTGTTAAAATTCTTCAGAAACGTCACTTTTGAAGTGTTTTCTTGTACTTTTAAGCCACTCAGATACCCTACGGGCTCGGAAAGTGCAACGAAACCATCAAATTTTAGCTAGAAACTGTATTTTTGTCGATTTTTATTGAATTTGAACTATATTTCAACGTTTTTTGATGGTTCTGAGCCACCAAACACACTTAAAGCATGCAGAATCGACTCAGAATAGGAAAAGGAGACGTTTAGGTCAATTTTATGCATTCTGGCGTTCGTAGATACAAGAAAACTGTTAAAATTCTTCAGAAACGTCACTTTTGAAGTGTTTTCTTGTACTTTTAAGCCACTCAGATACCCTACGGGCTCGGAAAGTGCAACGAAACCATCAAATTTTAGCTAGAAACTGTATTTTTGTCGATTTTTATTGAATTTGAACTATATTTCAACGTTTTTTGATGGTTCTGAGCCACCAAACACACTTAAAGCATGCAGAATCGACTCAGAATAGGAAAAGGAGACGTTTAGGTCAATTTTATGCATTCTGGCGTTCGTAGATACAAGAAAACTGTTAAAATTCTTCAGAAACGTCACTTTTGAAGTGTTTTCTTGTACTTTTAAGCCACTCAGATACCCTACGGGCTCGGAAAGTGCAACGAAACCATCAAATTTTAGCTAGAAACTGTATTTTTGTCGATTTTTATTGAAATTGAACTATATTTCAACGTTTTTTGATGGTTCTGAGCCACCAAACACACTTAAAGCATGCAGAATCGACTCAGAATAGGAAAAGGAGACGTTTAGGTCAATTTTATGCATTCTGGCGTTCGTAGATACAAGAAAACTGTTAAAATTCTTCAGAAACGTCACTTTTGAAGTGTTTTCTTGTACTTTTAAGCCACTCAGATACCCTACGGGCTCGGAAAGTGCAACGAAACCATCAAATTTTAGCTAGAAACTGTATTTTTGTCGATTTTTATTGAATTCGAACTATATTTCAACATTTTTTGATGGTTCTGAGCCACCAAACACACTTAAAGCATGCAGAATCGACTCAGAATAGGAAAAGGAGACGTTTAGGTCAATTTTATGCATTCTGGCGTTCGTAGATACAAGAAAACTGTTAAAATTCTTCCGAAACGTCACTTTTGAAGTGTTTTCTTGTACTTTTAAGCCACTCAGATACCCAACGGGCTCGGAAAGTGCAACGAAACCATCAAATTTTAGCTAGAAACTGTATTTTTGTCGATTTTTATTGAATTTGAACTATATTTCAACGTTTTTTGATGGTTCTGAGCCACCAAACACACTTAAAGCATGCAGAATCGACTCAGAATAGGAAAAGGAGACGTTTAGGTCAATTTTATGCATTCTGGCGTTCGTAGATACAAGAAAACTGTTAAAATTCTTCAGAAACGTCACTTTTGAAGTGTTTTCTTGTACTTTTAAGCCAGTCAGATACCCTACGGGCTCGGAAAGTGCAACGAAACCATCAAATTTTAGCTAGAAACTGTATTTTTGTCGATTTTTATTGAATTTGAACTATATTTCAACGTTTTTTGATGGTTCTGAGCCACCAAACACACTTAAAGCATGCAGAATCGACTCAGAATAGGAAAAGGAGATGTTTAGGTCAATTTTATGCATTCTGGCGTTCGTAGATACAAGAAAACTGTTAAAATTCTTCAGAAACGTCACTTTTGAAGTGTTTTCTTGTACTTTTAAGCCACTCAGATACCCTACGGGCTCGGAAAGTGCAACGAAACCATCAAATTTTAGCTAGAAACTGTATTTTTGTCGATTTTTATTGAATTTGAACTATATTTCAACGTTTTTTGATGGTTCTGAGCCACCAAACACACTTAAAGCATGCAGAATCGACTCAGAATAGGAAAAGGAGACGTTTAGGTCAATTTTATGCATTCTGGCGTTCGTAGATACAAGAAAACTGTTAAAATTCTTCAGAAACGTCACTTTTGAAGTGTTTTCTTGTACTTTTAAGCCACTCAGATACCCTACGGGCTCGGAAAGTGCAACGAAACCATCAAATTTTAGCTAGAAACTGTATTTTTGTCGATTTTTATTGAATTTGAACTATATTTCAACGTTTTTTGATGGTTCTGAGCCACCAAACACACTTAAAGCATGCAGAATCGACTCAGAATAGGAAAAGGAGACGTTTAGGTCAATTTTATGCATTCTGGCGTTCGTAGATACAAGAAAACTGTTAAAATTCTTCAGAAACGTCACTTTTGAAGTGTTTTCTTGTACTTTTAAGCCACTCAGATACCCTACGGGCTCGGAAAGTGCAACGAAACCATCAAATTTTAGCTAGAAACTGTATTTTTGTCGATTTTTATTGAATTTGAACTATATTTCAACGTTTTTTGATGGTTCTGAGCCACCAAACACACTGAAAGCATGCAGAATCGACTCAGAATAGGAAAAGGAGACGTTTAGGTCAATTTTATGCATTCTGGCGTTCGTAGATACAAGAAAACTGTTAAAATTCTTCAGAAACGTCACTTTTGAAGTGTTTCCTTGTACTTTTAAGCCACTCAGATACCCTACGGGCTCGGAAAGTGCATCGAAACCATCAAATTTTAGCTAGAAACTGTATTTTTGTCGATTTTTATTGAATTTGAACTATATTTCCACGTTTTTTGATGGTTCTGAGCCACCAAACACACTTAAAGCATGCAGAATCGACTCAGAATAGGAAAAGGAGACGTTTAGGTCAATTTTATGCATTCTGGCGTTCGTAGATACAAGAAAACTGTTAAAATTCTTCAGAAACGTCACTTTTGAAGTGTTTTCTTAATAATAATAATAATAATAATTGTTTATTGCCCAACAGAATTCTTCCATTTACAGAGCAATATAAATAATACTAATTAATTAAAGTATAAGTAATAAGAAAAAAAAAAAAAAAAAAAATGTAATTAGAATAATCTAAACTAACTTAAAACTACTACATGAGAAATTTGTGTACAGAAATACTACATGGTTGTAATATTTTTGCTAACAAAAATTAAATTATCTTAAATTTAACTTAAACTTAACTCAAAACAGTTTCAACATGTCTTTTTACAAATAATTGGAAAATCTTGACCTACTCTTCACCATTATATTTCTTAAACTATCGGCATAGATATCACATTCGGGGGGCAAATTGTTTGCATAGTGGCATATTGTATACAAAGGTGATTTCTTCATTAAATTCGTACGGCTCTTAGGCAATATAAAATCAAGAGCATATCTGGAATTGATACGTGGAACATGGAATTTCACATATGATAGTATGTGTTCACTGCTTATTACACCATGTACAACCTTATGGAGGAAAGCAATAGCATGAGAAATTCGTCTTTGTTTCAATGATTCTAGCTTAAATTCCTCAAGAAGTTTAGTTTCTTCAATATGTAAAATGGGATATTCACGGTGTTGTTGATAAAACATAAATTTAAGAAATCTACGTTGCACACTCTCTAATGCCAAAGACTGATAATTGTAAAAAGGAAAATATATTAAAGAACAATACTCAAGTTTGGATCTAACCAATGAACAGTAAATTGATTTTAGTAAAGATACGTTATTAAATGGTTTAGCATTTCTTATTATAAAACCTAAAAGTTTGAAAGTCGTTTGAACTACATTAGTAATGTGTTCTCTAAAACTAAGTGTGTCGTCAAAAATGACACCAAGATCTTTAACAGTTTTAGAACGTGCTATTATGATTTCGTTTATCACATAATTAAATATGATTTGAGTGTGCTTTCTGGTGAACGATACTATAAGGCACTTAAGAATATTGAGTGTTAGACCATTTAAAGTACACCATGCTACAATATTATGAATATCCTCCTGAAGCAGCAAAGAGTCATCATATGTATTGATAGTTTTGTAAATTTTTAGATCATCAGCGTAAAGTTCAAATCTTGAGTGCTTAATAATATGTGCTATGTCATCTATATAGATTAAAAATAGGAGGGGGCCCAGGTTAGAACCCTGAGGTACACCTGAAAACTGAGTGTAATACTGAGATTTGTAGCCATTTTCTTGTACCTTTAAGCCACTCAGATACCCTACGGGCTCGGAAAGTGCAACGAAACCATCAAATTTTAGCTAGAAACTGTATTTTTGTCGATTTTTATTGAATTTGAACTATATTTCAACGTTTTTTGATGGTTCTGAGCCACCAAACACACTTAAAGCATGCAGAATCGACTCAGAATTGGAAAAGGAGACGTTTAGGCCAATTTTATGCATTCTGGCGTTCGTAGATACAAGAAAACTGTTAAAATTCTTCAGAAACGTCACTTTTGAAGTGTTTTCTTGTACTTTTAAGCCACTCAGATACCTTACGGGCTCGGAAAGTGCAACGAAACCATTCAAATTTTAGCTAGAAACTGTATTTTTGTCGATTTTTATTGAATTTGAACTATATTTCAACGTTTTTTGATGGTTCTGAGCCACCAAACACACTTAAAGCATGCAGAATCGACTCAGAATAGGAAAAGGAGACGTTTAGGTCAATTTTATGCATTCTGGCGTTCGTAGATACAAGAAAACTGTTAAAATTCTTCAGAAACGTCACTTTTGAAGTGTTTTCTTGTACTTTTAAGCCACTCAGATACCCTACGGGCTCGGAAAGTGCAACGAAACCATCAAATTTTAGCTAGAAACTGTATTTTTGTCGATTTTTATTGAATTTGAACTATATTTCAACGTTTTTTGATGGTTCTGAGCCACCAAACACACTTAAAGCATGCAGAATCGACTCAGAATAGGAAAAGGAGACGTTTAGGTCAATTTTATGCATTCTGGCGTTCGTAGATACAAGAAAACTGTTAAAATTCTTCAGAAACGTCACTTTTGAAGTGTTTTCTTGTACTTTTAAGCCATTCAGATACCCTACGGGCTCGGAAAGTGCAAGGAAACCATCAAATTTTAGCTAGAAACAGTATTTTTGTCGATTTTTATTGAATTTGAACTATATTTCAACGTTTTTTGATGGTTCTGAGCCACCAAACACACTTAAAGCATGCAGAATCGACTCAGAATAGGAAAAGGAGACGTTTAGGTCAATTTTATGCATTCTGGCGTTCGTAGATACAAGAAAACTGTTAAAATTCTTCAGAAACGTCACTTTTGAAGTGTTTTCTTGTACTTTTAAGCCACTCAGATACCCTACGGGCTCGGAAAGTGCAACGAAACCATCAAATTTTAGCTAGAAACTGTAATTTTGTCGATTTTTATTGAATTTGAACTATATTTCAACGTTTTTTGATGGTTCTGAGCCACCAAACACACTTAAAGCATGCAGAATCGACTCAGAATAGGAAAAGGAGACGTTTAGGTCAATTTTATGCATTCTGGCGTTCGTAGATACAAGAAAACTGTTAAAATTCTTCAGAAACGTCACTTTTGAAGTGTTTTCTTGTACTTTTAAGCCACTCAGATACCCTACGGCCTCGGAAAGTGCAACGAAACCATCAAACTTTAGCTAGAAACTGTATTTTTGTCGATTTTTATTGAATTTGAACTATATTTCAACGTTTTTTGATGGTTCTGAGCCACCAAACACACTTAAAGCATGCAGAATCGACTCAGAATAGGAAAAGGAGACGTTTAGGTCAATTTTATGCATTCTGGCGTTCGTAGATACAAGAAAACTGTTAAAATTCTTCAGAAACGTCACTTTTGAAGTGTTTTCTTGTACTTTTAAGCCACTCAGATACCCTACGGGCTCGGAAAGTGCAACGAAACCATCAAATTTTAGCTAGAAACTGTATTTTTGTCGATTTTTATTGAATTTGAACTATATTTCAACGTTTTTTGATGGTTCTGAGCCACCAAACACACTTAAAGCATGCAGAATCGACTCAGAATAGGAAAAGGAGACGTTTAGGTCAATTTTATGCATTCTGGCGTTCGTAGATACAAGAAAACTGTTAAAATTCTTCAGAAACGTCACTTTTGAAGTGTTTTCTTGTACTTTTAAGCCACTCAGATACCCTACGGGCTCGGAAAGTGCAACGAAACCATCAAATTTTAGCTAGAAACTGTATTTTTGTCGATTTTTATTGAATTTGAACTATATTTCAACGTTTTTTGATGGTTCTGAGCCACCAAACACACTGAAAGCATGCAGAATCGACTCAGAATAGGAAAAGGAGACGTTTAGGTCAATTTTATGCATTCTGGCGTTCGTAGATACAAGAAAACTGTTAAAATTCTTCAGAAACGTCACTTTTGAAGTGTTTCCTTGTACTTTTAAGCCACTCAGATACCCTACGGGCTCGGAAAGTGCATCGAAACCATCAAATTTTAGCTAGAAACTGTATTTTTGTCGATTTTTATTGAATTTGAACTATATTTCCACGTTTTTTGATGGTTCTGAGCCACCAAACACACTTAAAGCATGCAGAATCGACTCAGAATAGGAAAAGGAGACGTTTAGGTCAATTTTATGCATTCTGGCGTTCGTAGATACAAGAAAACTGTTAAAATTCTTCAGAAACGTCACTTTTGAAGTGTTTTCTTGTACTTTTAAGCCACTCAGATACCCTACGGGCTCGGAAAGTGCAACGAAACCATCAAATTTTAGCTAGAAACTGTATTTTTGTCGATTTTTATTGAATTTGAACTATATTTCAACGTTTTTTGATGGTTCTGAGCCACCAAACACACTTAAAGCATGCAGAATCGACTCAGAATAGGAAAAGGAGACGTTTAGGTCAATTTTATGCATTCTGGCGTTCGTAGATACAAGAAAACTGTTAAAATTCTTCAGAAACGTCACTTTTGAAGTGTTTTCTTGTACTTTTAAGCCACTCAGATACCTTACGGGCTCGGAAAGTGCAACGAAACCATTCAAATTTTAGCTAGAAACTGTATTTTTGTCGATTTTTATTGAATTTGAACTATATTTCAACGTTTTTTGATGGTTCTGAGCCACCAAACACACTTAAAGCATGCAGAATCGACTCAGAATAGGAAAAGGAGACGTTTAGGTCAATTTTATGCATTCTGGCGTTCGTAGATACAAGAAAACTGTTAAAATTCTTCAGAAACGTCACTTTTGAAGTGTTTTCTTGTACTTTTAAGCCACTCAGATACCCTACGGGCTCGGAAAGTGCAACGAAACCATCAAATTTTAGCTAGAAACTGTATTTTTGTCGATTTTTATTGAATTTGAACTATATTTCAACGTTTTTTGATGGTTCTGAGCCACCAAACACACTTAAAGCATGCAGAATCGACTCAGAATAGGAAAAGGAGACGTTTAGGTCAATTTTATGCATTCTGGCGTTCGTAGATACAAGAAAACTGTTAAAATTCTTCAGAAACGTCACTTTTGAAGTGTTTTCTTGTACTTTTAAGCCATTCAGATACCCTACGGGCTCGGAAAGTGCAAGGAAACCATCAAATTTTAGCTAGAAACAGTATTTTTGTCGATTTTTATTGAATTTGAACTATATTTCAACGTTTTTTGATGGTTCTGAGCCACCAAACACACTTAAAGCATGCAGAATCGACTCAGAATAGGAAAAGGAGACGTTTAGGTCAATTTTATGCATTCTGGCGTTCGTAGATACAAGAAAACTGTTAAAATTCTTCAGAAACGTCACTTTTGAAGTGTTTTCTTGTACTTTTAAGCCACTCAGATACCCTACGGGCTCGGAAAGTGCAACGAAACCATCAAATTTTAGCTAGAAACTGTAATTTTGTCGATTTTTATTGAATTTGAACTATATTTCAACGTTTTTTGATGGTTCTGAGCCACCAAACACACTTAAAGCATGCAGAATCGACTCAGAATAGGAAAAGGAGACGTTTAGGTCAATTTTATGCATTCTGGCGTTCGTAGATACAAGAAAACTGTTAAAATTCTTCAGAAACGTCACTTTTGAAGTGTTTTCTTGTACTTTTAAGCCACTCAGATACCCTACGGCCTCGGAAAGTGCAACGAAACCATCAAACTTTAGCTAGAAACTGTATTTTTGTCGATTTTTATTGAATTTGAACTATATTTCAACGTTTTTTGATGGTTCTGAGCCACCAAACACACTTAAAGCATGCAGAATCGACTCAGAATAGGAAAAGGAGACGTTTAGGTCAATTTTATGCATTCTGGCGTTCGTAGATACAAGAAAACTGTTAAAATTCTTCAGAAACGTCACTTTTGAAGTGTTTTCTTGTACTTTTAAGCCACTCAGATACCCAACGGGCTCGGAAAGTGCAACGAAACCATCAAATTTTAGCTAGAAACTGTATTTTTGTCGATTTTTATTGAATTTGATCTATATTTCAACGTTTTTTGATGGTTCTGAGCCACCAAACACACTTAAAGCATGCAGAATCGACTCAGAATAGGAAAAGGAGACGTTTAGGTCAATTTTATGCATTCTGGCGTTCGTAGATACAAGAAAACTGTTAAAATTCTTCAGAAACGTCACTTTTGAAGTGTTTTCTTGTACTTTTAAGCCAGTCAGATACCCTACGGGCTCGGAAAGTGCAACGAAACCATCAAATTTTAGCTAGAAACTGTATTTTTGTCGATTTTTATTGAATTTGAACTATATTTCAACGTTTTTTTATGGTTCTGAGCCACCAAACACACTTAAAGCATGCAGAATCGATTCAGAATAGGAAAAGGAGACGTTTAGGTCAATTTTATGCATTCTGGCGTTCGTAGATACAAGAAAACTGTTAAAATTCTTCAGAAACGTCACTTTTGAAGTGTTTTCTTGTACTTTTAAGCCACTCAGATACCCTACGGGCTCGGAAAGTGCAACGAAACCATCAAATTTTAGCTAGAAACTGTATTTTTGTCGATTTTTATTGAATTTGAACTATATTTCAACGTTTTTTGATGGTTCTGAGCCACCAAACACACTTAAAGCATGCAGAATCGACTCAGAATAGGAAAAGGAGACGTTTAGGTCAATTTTATGCATTCTGGCGTTCGTAGATACAAGAAAACTGTTAAAATTCTTCAGAAACGTCACTTTTGAAGTGTTTTCTTGTACTTTTAAGCCATTCAGATACCCTACGGGCTCGGAAAGTGCAACGAAACCATCAAATTTTAGCTAGAAACTGTATTTTTGTCGATTTTTATTGAATTTGAACTATATTTCAACGTTTTTTGATAGTTCTGAGCCACCAAACACACTTAAAGCATGCAGAATCGACTCAGAATAGGAAAAGGAGACGTTTAGGTCAATTTTATGCATTCTGGCGTTCGTAGATACAAGAAAACTGTTAAAATTCTTCAGAAACGTCACTTTTGAAGTGTTTTCTTGTACTTTTAAGCCACTCAGATACCCTACGGGCTCGGAAAGTGCAACGAAACCATCAAATTTTAGCTAGAAACTGTATTTTTGTCGATTTTTATTGAATTTGAACTATATTTCAACGTTTTTTGATGGTTCTGAGCCACCAAACACACTTAAAGCATGCAGAATCGACTCAGAATAGGAAAAGGAGACGTTTAGGTCAATTTTATGCATTCTGGCGTTCGTAGATACAAGAAAACTGTTAAAATTCTTCAGAAACGTCACTTTTGAAGTGTTTTCTTGTACCTTTAAGCCACTCAGATACCCTACGGGCTCGGAAAGTGCAACGAAACCATCAAATTTTAGCTAGAAACTGTATTTTTGTCGATTTTTATTGAATTTGAACTATATTTCAACGTTTTTTGATGGTTCTGAGCCACCAAACACACTTAAAGCATGCAGAATCGACTCAGAATAGGAAAAGGAGACGTTTAGGTCAATTTTATGCATTCTGGCGTTCGTAGATACAAGAAAACTGTTAAAATTCTTCAGAAACGTCACTTTTGAAGTGTTTTCTTGTACTTTTAAGCCACTCAGATACCCTACGGGCTCGGAAAGTGCAACGAAACCATCAAATTTTAGCTAGAAACTGTATTTTTGTCGATTTTTATTGAATTTGAACTATATTTCAACGTTTTTTGATGGTTCTGAGCCACCAAACACACTTAAAGCATGCAGAATCGACTCAGAATAGGAAAAGGAGACGTTAAGGTCAATTTTATGCATTCTGGCGTTCGTAGATACAAGAAAACTGTTAAAATTCTTCAGAAACGTCACTTTTGAAGTGTTTTCTTGTACTTTTAAGCCAGTCAGATACCCAACGGGCTCGGAAAGTGCAACGAAACCATCAAATTTTAGCTAGAAACTGTATTTTTGTCGATTTTTATTGAATTTGAACTATATTTCAACGTTTTTTGATGGTTCTGAGCCACCAAACACACTTAAAGCATGCAGAATCGACTCAGAATAGGAAAAGGAGACGTTTAGGTCAATTTTATGCATTCTGGCGCTCGTAGATACAAGAAAACTGTTAAAATTCTTCAGAAACGTCACTTTTGAAGTGTTTTCTTGTACTTTTAAGCCACTCAGATACCCTACGGGCTCGGAAAGTGCAACGAAACCATCAAATTTTAGCTAGAAACTGTATTTTTGTCGATTTTTATTGAATTTGAACTATATTTCAACGTTTTTTGATGGTTCTGAGTCACCAAACACACTTAAATCATGCAGAATCGACTCAGAATAGGAAAAGGAGACGTTTAGGTCAATTTTATGCATTCTGGCGTTCGTAGATACAAGAAAACTGTTAAAATTCTTCAGAAACGTCACTTTTGAAGTGTTTTCTTGTACTTTTAAGCCACTCAGATACCCTACGGGCTCGGAAAGTGCAACGAAACCATCAAATTTTAGCTAGAAACTGTATTTTTGTCGATTTTTATTGAATTTGAACTATATTTCAACGTTTTTTGATGGTTCTGAGCCACCAAACACGCTTAAAGCATGCAGAATCGACTCAGAATAGGAAAAGGAGACGTTTAGGTCAATTTTATGCATTCTGGCGTTCGTAGATACAAGAAAACTGTTAAAATTCTTCAGAAACGTCACTTTTGAAGTGTTTTCTTGTACTTTTAAGCCACTCAGATACCCTACGGGCTCGGAAAGTGCAACGAAACCATCAAATTTTAGCTAGAAACTGTATTTTTGTCGATTTTTATTGAATTTGAACTATATTTCAACGTTTTTTGATGGTTCTGAGCCACCAAACACGCTTAAAGCATGCAGAATCGACTCAGAATAGGAAAAGGAGACGTTTAGGTCAATTTTATGCATTCTGGCGTTCGTAGATACAAGAAAACTGTTAAAATTCTTCAGAAACGTCACTTTTGAAGTGTTTTCTTGTACTTTTAAGCCACACAGATACCCTACGGGCTCGGAAAGTGCAACGAAACCATCAAATTTTAGCTAGAAACTGTATTTTTGTCGATTTTTATTGAATTTGAACTATATTTCAACGTTTTTTGATGGTTCTGAGCCACCAAACACACTTAAAGCATGCAGAATCGACTCAGAATAGGAAAAGGAGACGTTTAGGTCAATTTTATGCATTCTGGCGTTCGTAGATACAAGAAAACTGTTAAAATTCTTCAGAAACGTCACTTTTGAAGTGTTTTCTTGTACTTTTAAGCCACTCAGATACCCTACGGGCTCGGAAAGTGCAACGAAACCATCAAATTTTAGCTAGAAACTGTATTTTTGTCGATTTTTATTGAATTTGAACTATATTTCAACGTTTTTTGATGGTTCTGAGCCACCAAACACACTTAAAGCATGCAGAATCGACTCAGAATAGGAAAAGGAGACGTTTAGGTCAATTTTATGCATTCTGGCGCTCGTAGATACAAGAAAACTGTTAAAATTCTTCAGAAACGTCACTTTTGAAGTGTTTTCTTGTACTTTTAAGCCACTCAGATACCCTACGGGCTCGGAAAGTGCAACGAAACCATCAAATTTTAGCTAGAAACTGTATTTTTGTCGATTTTTATTGAATTTGAACTATATTTCAACGTTTTTTGATGGTTCTGAGCCACCAAACACACTTAAAGCATGCAGAATCGACTCAGAATAGGAAAAGGAGACGTTTAGGTCAATTTTATGCATTCTGGCGCTCGTAGATACAAGAAAACTGTTAAAATTCTTCAGAAACGTCACTTTTGAAGTGTTTTCTTGTACTTTTAAGCCACTCAGATACCCTACGGGCTCGGAAAGTGCAACGAAACCATCAAATTTTAGCTAGAAACTGTATTTTTGTCGATTTTTATTGAATTTGAACTATATTTCAACGTTTTTTGATGGTTCTGAGCCACCAAACACACTTAAAGCATGCAGAATCGACTCAGAATAGGAAAAGGAGACGTTAAGGTCAATTTTATGCATTCTGGCGTTCGTAGATACAAGAAAACTGTTAAAATTCTTCAGAAACGTCACTTTTGAAGTGTTTTCTTGTACTTTTAAGCCAGTCAGATACCCAACGGGCTCGGAAAGTGCAACGAAACCATCAAATTTTAGCTAGAAACTGTATTTTTGTCGATTTTTATTGAATTTGAACTATATTTCAACGTTTTTTGATGGTTCTGAGCCACCAAACACACTTAAAGCATGCAGAATCGACTCAGAATAGGAAAAGGAGACGTTTAGGTCAATTTTATGCATTCTGGCGCTCGTAGATACAAGAAAACTGTTAAAATTCTTCAGAAACGTCACTTTTGAAGTGTTTTCTTGTACTTTTAAGCCACTCAGATACCCTACGGGCTCGGAAAGTGCAACGAAACCATCAAATTTTAGCTAGAAACTGTATTTTTGTCGATTTTTATTGAATTTGAACTATATTTCAACGTTTTTTGATGGTTCTGAGTCACCAAACACACTTAAATCATGCAGAATCGACTCAGAATAGGAAAAGGAGACGTTTAGGTCAATTTTATGCATTCTGGCGTTCGTAGATACAAGAAAACTGTTAAAATTCTTCAGAAACGTCACTTTTGAAGTGTTTTCTTGTACTTTTAAGCCACTCAGATACCCTACGGGCTCGGAAAGTGCAACGAAACCATCAAATTTTAGCTAGAAACTGTATTTTTGTCGATTTTTATTGAATTTGAACTATATTTCAACGTTTTTTGATGGTTCTGAGCCACCAAACACGCTTAAAGCATGCAGAATCGACTCAGAATAGGAAAAGGAGACGTTTAGGTCAATTTTATGCATTCTGGCGTTCGTAGATACAAGAAAACTGTTAAAATTCTTCAGAAACGTCACTTTTGAAGTGTTTTCTTGTACTTTTAAGCCACTCAGATACCCTACGGGCTCGGAAAGTGCAACGAAACCATCAAATTTTAGCTAGAAACTGTATTTTTGTCGATTTTTATTGAATTTGAACTATATTTCAACGTTTTTTGATGGTTCTGAGCCACCAAACACGCTTAAAGCATGCAGAATCGACTCAGAATAGGAAAAGGAGACGTTTAGGTCAATTTTATGCATTCTGGCGTTCGTAGATACAAGAAAACTGTTAAAATTCTTCAGAAACGTCACTTTTGAAGTGTTTTCTTGTACTTTTAAGCCACACAGATACCCTACGGGCTCGGAAAGTGCAACGAAACCATCAAATTTTAGCTAGAAACTGTATTTTTGTCGATTTTTATTGAATTTGAACTATATTTCAACGTTTTTTGATGGTTCTGAGCCACCAAACACACTTAAAGCATGCAGAATCGACTCAGAATAGGAAAAGGAGACGTTTAGGTCAATTTTATGCATTCTGGCGTTCGTAGATACAAGAAAACTGTTAAAATTCTTCAGAAACGTCACTTTTGAAGTGTTTTCTTGTACTTTTAAGCCACTCAGATACCCTACGGGCTCGGAAAGTGCAACGAAACCATCAAATTTTAGCTAGAAACTGTATTTTTGTCGATTTTTATTGAATTTGAACTATATTTCAACGTTTTTTGATGGTTCTGAGCCACCAAACACACTTAAAGCATGCAGAATCGACTCAGAATAGGAAAAGGAGACGTTTAGGTCAATTTTATGCATTCTGGCGCTCGTAGATACAAGAAAACTGTTAAAATTCTTCAGAAACGTCACTTTTGAAGTGTTTTCTTGTACTTTTAAGCCACTCAGATACCCTACGGGCTCGGAAAGTGCAACGAAACCATCAAATTTTAGCTAGAAACTGTATTTTTGTCGATTTTTATTGAATTTGAACTATATTTCAACGTTTTTTGATGGTTCTGAGCCACCAAACACACTTAAATCATGCAGAATCGACTCAGAATAGGAAAAGGAGACGTTTAGGTCAATTTTATGCATTCTGGCGTTCGTAGATACAAGAAAACTGTTAAAATTCTTCAGAAACGTCACTTTTGAAGTGTTTTCTTGTACTTTTAAGCCACTCAGATACCCTACGGGCTCGGAAAGTGCAACGAAACCATCAAATTTTAGCTAGAAACTGTATTTTTGTCGATTTTTATTGAATTTGAACTATATTTCAACGTTTTTTGATGGTTCTGAGCCACCAAACACACTTAAAGCATGCAGAATCGACTCAGAATAGGAAAAGGAGACGTTTAGGTCAATTTTATGCATTCTGGCGTTCGTAGATACAAGAAAACTGTTAAAATTCTTCAGAAACGTCACTTTTGAAGTGTTTTCTTGTACTTTTAAGCCACTCAGATACCCTACGGGCTCGGAAAGTGCAACGAAACCATCAAATTTTAGCTAGAAACTGTATTTTTGTCGATTTTTATTGAATTTGAACTATATTTCAACGTTTTTTGATGGTTCTGAGCCACCAAACACACTTAAAACATGCAGAATCGACTCAGAATAGGAAAAGGAGACGTTTAGGTCAATTTTATGCATTCTGGCGCTCGTAGATACAAGAAAACTGTTAAAATTCTTCAGAAACGTCACTTTTGAAGTGTTTTCTTGTACTTTTAAGCCACTCAGATACCCTACGGGCTCGGAAAGTGCAACGAAACCATCAAATTTTAGCTAGAAACTGTATTTTTGTCGATTTTTATTGAATTTGAACTATATTTCAACGTTTTTTGATGGTTCTGAGCCACCAAACACACTTAAATCATGCAGAATCGACTCAGAATAGGAAAAGGAGACGTTTAGGTCAATTTTATGCATTCTGGCGTTCGTAGATACAAGAAAACTGTTAAAATTCTTCAGAAACGTCACTTTTGAAGTGTTTTCTTGTACTTTTAAGCCACTCAGATACCCTACGGGCTCGGAAAGTGCAACGAAACCATCAAATTTTAGCTAGAAACTGTATTTTTGTCGATTTTTATTGAATTTGAACTATATTTCAACGTTTTTTGATGGTTCTGAGCCACCAAACACACTTAAAGCATGCAGAATCGACTCAGAATAGGAAAAGGAGACGTTTAGGTCAATTTTATGCATTCTGGCGTTCGTAGATACAAGAAAACTGTTAAAATTCTTCAGAAACGTCACTTTTGAAGTGTTTTCTTGTACTTTTAAGCCACTCAGATACCCCACGGGCTCGGAAAGTGCAACGAAACCATCAAATTTTAGCTAGAAACTGTATTTTTGTCGATTTTTATTGAATTTGAACTATATTTCAACGTTTTTTGATGGTTCTGAGCCACCAAACACACTTAAAGCATGCAGAATCGACTCAGAATAGGAAAAGGAGACGTTTAGGTCAATTTTATGCATTCTGGCGTTCGTAGATACAAGAAAACTGTTAAAATTCTTCAGAAACGTCACTTTTGAAGTGTTTTCTTGTACTTTTAAGCCACTCAGATACCCTACGGGCTCGGAAAGTGCAACGAAACCATCAAATTTTAGCTAGAAACTGTATTTTTGTCGATTTTTATTGAATTTGAACTATATTTCAACGTTTTTTGATGGTTCTGAGCCACCAAACACACTTAAAGCATGCAGAATCGACTCAGAATAGGAAAAGGAGACGTTTAGGTCAATTTTATGCATTCTGGCGTTCGTAGATACAAGAAAACTGTTAAAATTCTTCAGAAACGTTACTTTTGAAGTGTTTTCTTGTACTTTTAAGCCAGTCAGATACCCTACGGGCTCGGAAAGTGCAACGAAACCATCAAATTTTAGCTAGAAACTGTATTTTTGTCGATTTTTATTGAATTTGAACTATATTTCAACGTTTTTTGATGGTTCTGAGACACCAAACACACTTAAAGCATGCAGAATCGACTCAGAATAGGAAAAGGAGACGTTTAGGTCAATTTTGTGCATTCTGGCGTTCGTAGACACAAGAAAACTGTTAAAATTCTTCAGAAACGTCACTTTTGAAGTGTTTTCTTGTACTTTTAAGCCACTCAGATACCCTACGGGCCCGGAAAGTGCAACGAAACCATAAAATTTTAGCTAGAAACTGTATTTTTGTCGATTTTTATTGAATTTGAACTATATTTCAACGTTTTTTGATGGTTCTGAGCCACCAAACACACTTAAAGCATGCAGAATCGACTCAGAATAGGAAAAGGAGACGTTTAGGTCAATTTTATGCATTCTGGCGTTCGTAGATACAAGAAAACTGTTAAAATTCTTCAGAAACGTCACTTTTGAAGTGTTTTCTTGTACTTTTAAGCCACTCAGATACCCTACGGGCTCGGAAAGTGCAACGAAACCATCAAATTTTAGCTAGAAACTGTATTTTTGTCGATTTTTATTGAATTTGAACTATATTTCAACGTTTTTTGATGGTTCTGAGCCACCAAACACACTTAAAGCATGCAGAATCGACTCAGAATAGGAAAAGGAGACGTTTAGGTCAATTTTATGCATTCTGGCGTTCGTAGATACAAGAAAACTGTTAAAATTCTTCAGAAACGTCACTTTTGAAGTGTTTTCTTGTACTTTTAAGCCACTCAGATACCCTACGGGCTCGGAAAGTGCAACGAAACCATCAAATTTTAGCTAGAAACTGTATTTTTGTCGATTTTTATTGAATTTGAACTATATTTCAACGTTTTTTGATAGTTCTGAGCCACCAAACACACTTAAAGCATGCAGAATCGACTCAGAATAGGAAAAGGAGACGTTTAGGTCAATTTTATGCATTCTGGCGTTCGTAGATACAAGAAAACTGTTAAAATTCTTCAGAAACGTCACTTTTGAAGTGTTTTCTTGTAATTTTAAGCCACTCAGATACCCTACGGGCTCGGAAAGTGCAACGAAACCATCAAATTTTAGCTAGAAACTGTATTTTTGTCCATTTTTATTGAATTTGAACTATATTTCAACGTTTTTTGATGGTTCTGAGCCACCAAACACACTTAAAGCATGCAGAATCGACTCAGAATAGGAAAAGGAGACGTTTAGGTCAATTTTATGCATTCTGGCGTTCGTAGATACAAGAAAACTGTTAAAATTCTTCAGAAACGTCACTTTTGAAGTGTTTTCTTGTACCTTTAAGCCACTCAGATACCCTACGGGCTCGGAAAGTGCAACGAAACCATCAAATTTTAGCTAGAAACTGTATTTTTGTCGATTTTTATTGAATTTGAACTATATTTCAACGTTTTTTGATGGTTCTGAGCCACCAAACACACTTAAAGCATGCAGAATCGACTCAGAATAGGAAAAGGAGACGTTTAGGTCAATTTTATGCATTCTGGCGTTCGTAGATACAAGAAAACTGTTAAAATTCTTCAGAAACGTCACTTTTGAAGTGTTTTCTTGTACTTTTAAGCCACTCAGATACCCTACGGGCTCGGAAAGTGCAACGAAACCATCAAATTTTAGCTAGAAACTGTATTTTTGTCGATTTTTATTGAATTTGAACTATATTTCAACGTTTTTTGATGGTTCTGAGCCACCAAACACACTTAAAGCATGCAGAATCGACTCAGAATAGGAAAAGGAGACGTTAAGGTCAATTTTATGCATTCTGGCGTTCGTAGATACAAGAAAACTGTTAAAATTCTTCAGAAACGTCACTTTTGAAGTGTTTTCTTGTACTTTTAAGCCACTCAGATACCCTACGGGCTCGGAAAGTGCAACGAAACCATCAAATTTTAGCTAGAAACTGTATTTTTGTCGATTTTTATTGAATTTGAACTATATTTCAACGTTTTTTGATGGTTCTGAGTCACCAAACACACTTAAATCATGCAGAATCGACTCAGAATAGGAAAAGGAGACGTTTAGGTCAATTTTATGCATTCTGGCGTTCGTAGATACAAGAAAACTGTTAAAATTCTTCAGAAACGTCACTTTTGAAGTGTTTTCTTGTACTTTTAAGCCACTCAGATACCCTACGGGCTCGGAAAGTGCAACGAAACCATCAAATTTTAGCTAGAAACTGTATTTTTGTCGATTTTTATTGAATTTGAACTATATTTCAAAGTTTTTTGATGGTTCTGAGCCACCAAACACGCTTAAAGCATGCAGAATCGACTCAGAATAGGAAAAGGAGACGTTTAGGTCAATTTTATGCATTCTGGCGTTCGTAGATACAAGAAAACTGTTAAAATTCTTCAGAAACGTCACTTTTGAAGTGTTTTCTTGTACTTTTAAGCCACACAGATACCCTACGGGCTCGGAAAGTGCAACGAAACCATCAAATTTTAGCTAGAAACTGTATTTTTGTCGATTTTTATTGAATTTGAACTATATTTCAACGTTTTTTGATGGTTCTGAGCCACCAAACACACTTAAAGCATGCAGAATCGACTCAGAATAGGAAAAGGAGACGTTTAGGTCAATTTTATGCATTCTGGCGTTCGTAGATACAAGAAAACTGTTAAAATTCTTCAGAAACGTCACTTTTGAAGTGTTTTCTTGTACTTTTAAGCCACTCAGATACCCTACGGGCTCGGAAAGTGCAACGAAACCATCAAATTTTAGCTAGAAACTGTATTTTTGTCGATTTTTATTGAATTTGAACTATATTTCAACGTTTTTTGATGGTTCTGAGCCACCAAACACACTTAAAGCATGCAGAATCGACTCAGAATAGGAAAAGGAGACGTTTAGGTCAATTTTATGCATTCTGGCGCTCGTAGATACAAGAAAACTGTTAAAATTCTTCAGAAACGTCACTTTTGAAGTGTTTTCTTGTACTTTTAAGCCACTCAGATACCCTACGGGCTCGGAAAGTGCAACGAAACCATCAAATTTTAGCTAGAAACTGTATTTTTGTCGATTTTTATTGAATTTGAACTATATTTCAACGTTTTTTGATGGTTCTGAGCCACCAAACACACTTAAATCATGCAGAATCGACTCAGAATAGGAAAAGGAGACGTTTAGGTCAATTTTATGCATTCTGGCGTTCGTAGATACAAGAAAACTGTTAAAATTCTTCAGAAACGTCACTTTTGAAGTGTTTTCTTGTACTTTTAAGCCACTCAGATACCCTACGGGCTCGGAAAGTGCAACGAAACCATCAAATTTTAGCTAGAAACTGTATTTTTGTCGATTTTTATTGAATTTGAACTATATTTCAACGTTTTTTGATGGTTCTGAGCCACCAAACACACTTAAAGCATGCAGAATCGACTCAGAATAGGAAAAGGAGACGTTTAGGTCAATTTTATGCATTCTGGCGTTCGTAGATACAAGAAAACTGTTAAAATTCTTCAGAAACGTCACTTTTGAAGTGTTTTCTTGTACTTTTAAGCCACTCAGATACCCTACGGGCTCGGAAAGTGCAACGAAACCATCAAATTTTAGCTAGAAACTGTATTTTTGTCGATTTTTATTGAATTTGAACTATATTTCAACGTTTTTTGATGGTTCTGAGCCACCAAACACACTTAAAGCATGCAGAATCGACTCAGAATAGGAAAAGGAGACGTTTAGGTCAATTTTATGCATTCTGGCGTTCGTAGATACAAGAAAACTGTTAAAATTCTTCAGAAACGTCACTTTTGAAGTGTTTTCTTGTACTTTTAAGCCACTCAGATACCCTACGGGCTCGGAAAGTGCAACGAAACCATCAAATTTTAGCTAGAAACTGTATTTTTGTCGATTCTTATTGAATTTGAACTATATTTCAACGTTTTTTGATGGTTCTGAGCCACCAAACACACTTAAAGCATGCAGAATCGACTCAGAATAGGAAAAGGAGACGTTTAGGTCAATTTTATGCATTCTGGCGTTCGTAGATACAAGAAAACTGTTAAAATTCTTCAGAAACGTTACTTTTGAAGTGTTTTCTTGTACTTTTAAGCCAGTCAGATACCCTACGGGCTCGGAAAGTGCAACGAAACCATCAAATTTTAGCTAGAAACTGTATTTTTGTCGATTTTTATTGAATTTGAACTATATTTCAACGTTTTTTGATGGTTCTGAGACACCAAACACACTTAAAGCATGCAGAATCGACTCAGAATAGGAAAAGGAGACGTTTAGGTCAATTTTGTGCATTCTGGCGTTCGTAGACACAAGAAAACTGTTAAAATTCTTCAGAAACGTCACTTTTGAAGTGTTTTCTTGTACTTTTAAGCCACTCAGATACCCTACGGGCTCGGAAAGTGCAACGAAACCATCAAATTTTAGCTAGAAACTGTATTTTTGTCGATTTTTATTGAATTTGAACTATATTTCAACGTTTTTTGATGGTTCTGAGCCACCAAACACACTTAAAGCATGCAGAATCGACTCAGAATAGGAAAAGGAGACGTTTAGGTCAATTTTATGCATTCTGGCGTTCGTAGATACAAGAAAACTGTTAAAATTCTTCAGAAACGTCACTTTTGAAGTGTTTTCTTGTACTTTTAAGCCACTCAGATACCCTACGGGCTCGGAAAGTGCAACGAAACCATCAAATTTTAGCTAGAAACTGTATTTTTGTCGATTTTTATTGAATTTGAACTATATTTCAACGTTTTTTGATGGTTCTGAGCCACCAAACACACTTAAAGCATGCAGAATCGACTCAGAATAGGAAAAGGAGACGTTTAGGTCAATTTTATGCATTCTGGCGTTCGTAGATACAAGAAAACTGTTAAAATTCTTCAGAAACGTCACTTTTGAAGTGTTTTCTTGTACTTTTAAGCCACTCAGATACCCTACGGGCTCGGAAAGTGCAACGAAACCATCAAATTTTAGGTAGAAACTGTATTTTTGTCGATTTTTATTGAATTTGAACTATATTTCAACGTTTTTTGATGGTTCTGAGCCACCAAACACACTTAAAGCATGCAGAATCGACTCAGAATAGGAAAAGGAGACGTTTAGGTCAATTTTATGCATTCTGGCGTTCGTAGATACAAGAAAACTGTTAAAATTCTTCAGAAACGTCACTTTTGAAGTGTTTTCTTGTACTTTTAAGCCACTCAGATACCCTACGGGCTCGGAAAGTGCAACGAAACCATCAAATTTTAGCTAGAAACTGTATTTTTGTCGATTTTTATTGAATTTGAACTATATTTCAACGTTTTTTGATGGTTCTGAGCCACCACACACACTTAAAGCATGCAGAATCGACTCAGAATAGGAAAAGGAGACGTTTAGGTCAATTTTATGCATTCTGGCGTTCGTAGATACAAGAAAACTGTTAAAATTCTTCAGAAACGTCACTTTGAAGTGTTTTCTTGTACTTTTAAGCCACTCAGATACCCTACGGGCTCGGAAAGTGCAACGAAACCATCAAATTTTAGCTAGAAACTGTATTTTTGTCGATTTTTATTGAATTTGAACTATATTTCAACGTTTTTTGATGGTTCTGAGCCACCAAACACACTTAAAGCATGCAGAATCGACTCAGAATAGGAAAAGGAGACGTTTAGGTCAATTTTATGCATTCTGGCGTTCGTAGATACAAGAAAACTGTTAAAATTCTTCAGAAACGTCACTTTTGAAGTGTTTTCTTGTACTTTTAAGCCACTCAGATACCCTACGGGCTCGGAAAGTGCAACGAAACCATCAAATTTTAGCTAGAAACTGTATTTTTGTCGATTTTTATTGAATTTGAACTATATTTCAACGTTTTTTGATGGTTCTGAGCCACCAAACACACTTAAAGCATGCAGAATCGACTCAGAATAGGAAAAGGAGACGTTTAGGTCAATTTTATGCATTCTGGCGTTCGTAGATACAAGAAAACTGTTAAAATTCTTCAGAAACGTCACTTTTGAAGTGTTTTCTTGTACTTTTAAGCCACTCAGATACCCTACGGGCTCGGAAAGTGCAACGAAACCATCAAATTTTAGGTAGAAACTGTATTTTTGTCGATTTTTATTGAATTTGAACTATATTTCAACGTTTTTTGATGGTTCTGAGCCACCAAACACACTTAAAGCATGCAGAATCGACTCAGAATAGGAAAAGGAGACGTTTAGGTCAATTTTATGCATTCTGGCGTTCGTAGATACAAGAAAACTGTTAAAATTCTTCAGAAACGTCACTTTTGAAGTGTTTTCTTGTACTTTTAAGCCACTCAGATACCCTACGGGCTCGGAAAGTGCAACGAAACCATCAAATTTTAGCTAGAAACTGTATTTTTGTCGATTTTTATTGAATTTGAACTATATTTCAACGTTTTTTGATGGTTCTGAGCCACCAAACACACTTAAAGCATGCAGAATCGACTCAGAATAGGAAAAGGAGACGTTTAGGTCAATTTTATGCATTCTGGCGTTCGTAGATACAAGAAAACTGTTAAAATTCTTCAGAAACGTCACTTTTGAAGTGTTTTCTTGTACTTTTAAGCCACTCAGATACCCTAC
>NW_026972999.1:0-37997 GCF_036711695.1 Zophobas morio | reverse complement strand
GTAGATACAAGAAAACTGTTAAAATTCTTCAGAAACGTCACATTTGAAGTGTTTTCTTGTACTTTTAAGCCACTCAGATACCCTACGGGCTCGGAAAGTGCAACGAAACCATCAAATTTTAGTTAGAAACTGTATTTTTGTCGATTTTTATTGAATTTGAACTATATTTCAACGTTTTTTGATGGTTCTGAGCCACCAAACACACTTAAAGCATGCGGAATCGACTCAGAATAGGAAAACGAAACGTTTAGGTCAATTTTATGAATTCTGGCGTTCGTAGATACAAGAAAACTGTTAAAATTCTTCAGAAACGTCACTTTTGAAGTGTTTTCTTGTACTTTTAAGCCACTCAGATACCCTACGGGCTCGGAAAGTGCAACGAAACCATCAAATTTTAGCTAGAAACTGTATTTTTGTCGATTTTTATTGAATTTGAACTATATTTCAACGTTTTTTGATGGTTCTGAGCCACCAAACACACTTAAAGCATGCAGAATCGACTCAGAATAGGAAAAGGAGACGTTTAGGTCAATTTTATGCATTCTGGCGTTCGTAGATACAAGAAAACTGTTAAAATTCTTCAGAAACGTCACTTTTGAAGTGTTTTGTTGTACTTTTAAGCCACTCAGATACCCTACGGGCTCGGAAAGTGCAACGAAACCATCAAATTTTAGCTAGAAACTGTATTTTTGTCGATTTTTATTGAATTTGAACTATATTTCAACGTTTTTTGATGGTTCTATGCCACCAAACACACTTAAAGCATGCAGAATCGACTCAGAATAGGAAAACGAGACGTTTAGGTCAATTTTATGAATTCTGGCGTTCGTAGATACAAGAAAACTGTTAAAATTCTTCAGAAACGTCACTTTTGAAGTGTTTTCTTGTACTTTTAAGCCACTCAGATACCCTACGGGCTCGGAAAGTGCAACGAAACCATCAAATTTTAGCTAGAAACTGTATTTTTGTCGATTTTTATTGAATTTGAACTATATTTCAACGTTTTTTGATGGTTCTGAGCCACCAAACACACTTAAAGCATGCAGAATCGACTCAGAATAGGAAAAGGAGACGTTTAGGTCAATTTTATGCATTCTGGCGTTCGTAGATACAAGAAAACTGTTAAAATTCTTCAGAAACGTCACTTTTGAAGTGTTTTCTTGTACTTTTAAGCCACTCAGATACCCTACGGGCTCGGAAAGTGCAAAGAAACCATCAAATTTTAGCTAGAAACTGTATTTTTGTCGATTTTTATTGAATTTGAACTATATTTCAACGTTTTTTGATGGTTCTGAGCCACCAAACACACTTAAAGCATGCAGAATCGACCCAGAATAGGAAAAGGAGACGTTTAGGTCAATTTTATGCATTCTGGCGTTCGTAGATACAAGAAAACTGTTAAAATTCTTCAGAAACGTCACTTTTGAAGTGGTTTCTTGTACTTTTAAGCCACTCAGATACCCTACGGGCTCGGAAAGTGCAACGAAACCATCAAATTTTAGCTAGAAACTGTATTTTTGTCGATTTTTATTGAATTTGAACTATATTTCAACGTTTTTTGATGGTTCTGAGCCACCAAACACACTTAAAGCATGCAGAATCGACTCAGAATAGAAAAAGGAGACGTTTAGGTCAATTTTATGCATTCTGGCGTTCGTAGATACAAGAAAACTGTTAAAATTCTTCAGAAACGTCACTTTTGAAGTGTTTTCTTGTAGTTTTAAGCCACTCAGATACCCTACGGGCTCGGAAAGTGCAACGAAACCATCAAATTTTAGCTAGAAACTGTATTTTTGTCGATATTTATTGAATTTGAACTATATTTCAACGTTTTTTGATGGTTCTGAGCCACCAAACACACTTAGAGCATGCAGAATCGACTCAGAATAGGAAAAGGAGACGTTTAGGTCAATTTTATGCATTCTGGCGTTCGTAGATACAAGAAAACTGTTAAAATTCTTCAGAAACGTCACTTTTGAAGTGTTTTCTTGTACTTTTAAGCCACTCAGATACCCTACGGGCTCGGAAAGTGCAACGAAACCATCAAATTTTAGCTAGAAACTGTATTTTTTTCGATTTTTATTGAATTTGAACTATATTTCAACGTTTTTTGATGGTTCTGAGCCACCAAACACACTTAAAGCATGCAGAATCGACTCAGAATAGGAAAACGAGACGTTTAGGTCAATTTTATGAATTCTGGCGTTCGTAGATACAAGAAAACTGTTAAAATTCTTCAGAAACGTCACTTTTGAAGTGTTTTCTTGTACTTTTAAGCCACTCAGATACCCTACGGGCTCGGAAAGTGCAACGAAACCATCAAATTTTAGCTAGAAACTGTATTTTTGTCGATTTTTATTGAATTTGAACTATATTTCAACGTTTTTTGATGGTTCTGAGCCACCAAACACACTTAAAGCATGCAGAATCGACTCAGAATAGGAAAAGGAGACGTTTAGGTCAATTTTATGCATTCTGGCGTTCGTAGATACAAGAAAACTGTTAAAATTCTTCAGAAACGTCACTTTTGAAGTGTTTTCTTGTACTTTTAAGCCACTCAGATACCCTACGGGCTCGGAAAGTGCAACGAAACCATCAAATTTTAGCTAGAAACTGTATTTTTGTCGATTTTTATTGAATTTGAACTATATTTCAACGTTTTTTGATGGTTCTGAGCCACCAAACACACTTAAAGCATGCAGAATCGACTCAGAATAGGAAAAGGAGACGTTTAGGTCAATTTTATGCATTCTGGCGTTCGTAGATACAAGAAAACTGTTAAAATTCTTCAGAAACGTCACTTTTGAAGTGTTTTCTTGTAGTTTTAAGCCACTCAGATACCCTACGGGCTCGGAAAGTGCAACGAAACCATCAAATTTTAGCTAGAAACTGTATTTTTGTCGATATTTATTGAATTTGAACTATATTTCAACGTTTTTTGATGGTTCTGAGCCACCAAACACACTTAGAGCATGCAGAATCGACTCAGAATAGGAAAAGGAGACGTTTAGGTCAATTTTATGCATTCTGGCGTTCGTAGATACAAGAAAACTGTTAAAATTCTTCAGAAACGTCACTTTTGAAGTGTTTTCTTGTACTTTTAAGCCACTCAGATACCCTACGGGCTCGGAAAGTGCAACGAAACCATCAAATTTTAGCTAGAAACTGTATTTTTGTCGATTTTTATTGAATTTGAACTATATTTCAACGTTTTTTGATGGTTCTGAGCCACCAAACACACTTAAAGCATGCAGAATCGACTCAGAATAGGAAAACGAGACGTTTAGGTCAATTTTATGAATTCTGGCGTTCGTTGATACAAGAAAACTGTTAAAATTCTTCAGAAACGTCACTTTTGAAGTGTTTTCTTGTACTTTTAAGCCACTCAGATACCCTACGGGCTCGGAAAGTGCAACGAAACCATCAAATTTTAGCTAGAAACTGTATTTTTGTCGATTTTTATTGAATTTGAACTATATTTCAACGTTTTTTGATGGTTCTGAGCCACCAAACACACTTAAAGCATGCAGAATCGACTCAGAATAGGAAAAGGAGACGTTTAGGTCAATTTTATGCATTCTGGCGTTCGTAGATACAAGAAAACTGTTAAAATTCTTCAGAAACGTCACTTTTGAAGTGTTTTGTTGTACTTTTAAGCCACTCAGATACCCTACGGGCTCGGAAAGTGCAACGAAACCATCAAATTTTAGCTAGAAACAGTATTTTTGTCGATTTTTATTGAATTTGAACTATATTTCAACGTTTTTTGATGGTTCTATGCCACCAAACACACTTAAAGCATGCAGAATCGACTCAGAATAGGAAAACGAGACGTTTAGGTCAATTTTATGAATTCTGGCGTTCGTAGATACAAGAAAACTGTTAAAATTCTTCAGAAACGTCACTTTTGAAGTGTTTTCTTGTACTTTTAAGCCACTCAGATACCCTACGGGCTCGGAAAGTGCAACGAAACCATCAAATTTTAGCTAGAAACTGTATTTTTGTCGATTTTTATTGAATTTGAACTATATTTCAACGTTTTTTGATGGTTCTGAGCCACCAAACACACTTAAAGCATGCAGAATCGACTCAGAATAGGAAAAGGAGACGTTTAGGTCAATTTTATGCATTCTGGCGTTCGTAGATACAAGAAAACTGTTAAAATTCTTCAGAAACGTCACTTTTGAAGTGTTTTCTTGTACTTTTAAGCCACTCAGATACCCTACGGGCTCGGAAAGTGCAAAGAAACCATCAAATTTTAGCTAGAAACTGTATTTTTGTCGATTTTTATTGAATTTGAACTATATTTCAACGTTTTTTGATGGTTCTGAGCCACCAAACACACTTAAAGCATGCAGAATCGACCCAGAATAGGAAAAGGAGACGTTTAGGTCAATTTTATGCATTCTGGCGTTCGTAGATACAAGAAAACTGTTAAAATTCTTCAGAAACGTCACTTTTGAAGTGGTTTCTTGTACTTTTAAGCCACTCAGATACCCTACGGGCTCGGAAAGTGCAACGAAACCATCAAATTTTAGCTAGAAACTGTATTTTTGTCGATTTTTATTGAATTTGAACTATATTTCAACGTTTTTTGATGGTTCTGAGCCACCAAACACACTTAAAGCATGCAGAATCGACTCAGAATAGAAAAAGGAGACGTTTAGGTCAATTTTATGCATTCTGGCGTTCGTAGATACAAGAAAACTGTTAAAATTCTTCAGAAACGTCACTTTTGAAGTGTTTTCTTGTAGTTTTAAGCCACTCAGATACCCTACGGGCTCGGAAAGTGCAACGAAACCATCAAATTTTAGCTAGAAACTGTATTTTTGTCGATATTTATTGAATTTGAACTATATTTCAACGTTTTTTGATGGTTCTGAGCCACCAAACACACTTAGAGCATGCAGAATCGACTCAGAATAGGAAAAGGAGACGTTTAGGTCAATTTTATGCATTCTGGCGTTCGTAGATACAAGAAAACTGTTAAAATTCTTCAGAAACGTCACTTTTGAAGTGTTTTCTTGTACTTTTAAGCCACTCAGATACCCTACGGGCTCGGAAAGTGCAACGAAACCATCAAATTTTAGCTAGAAACTGTATTTTTGTCGATTTTTATTGAATTTGAACTATATTTCAACGTTTTTTGATGGTTCTGAGCCACCAAACACACTTAAAGCATGCAGAATCGACTCAGAATAGGAAAACGAGACGTTTAGGTCAATTTTATGAATTCTGGCGTTCGTTGATACAAGAAAACTGTTAAAATTCTTCCGAAACGTCACTTTTGAAGTGTTTTCTTGTACTTTTAAGCCACTCAGATACCCTACGGGCTCGGAAAGTGCAACGAAACCATCAAATTTTAGCTAGAAACTGTATTTTTGTCGATTTTTATTGAATTTGAACTATATTTCAACGTTTTTTGATGGTTCTGAGCCACCAAACACACTTAAAGCATGCAGAATCGACTCAGAATAGGAAAAGGAGACGTTTAGGTCAATTTTATGCATTCTGGCGTTCGTAGATACAAGAAAACTGTTAAAATTCTTCAGAAACGTCACTTTTGAAATGTTTTCTTGTACTTTTAAGCCACTCAGATACCCAACGGGCTCGGAAAGTGCAACGAAACCATCAAATTTTAGCTAGAAACTGTATTTTTGTCGATTTTTATTGAATTTGAACTATATTTCAACGTTTTTTGATGGTTCTGAGCCACCAAACACACTTAAAGCATGCAGAATCGACTCAGAATAGGAAAAGGAGACGTTTAGGTCAATTTTATGCATTCTGGCGTTCGTAGATACAAGAAAACTGTTAAAATTCTTCAGAAACGTCACTTTTGAAGTGTTTTCTTGTACTTTTAAGCCACTCAGATACCCAACGGGCTCGGAAAGTCCAACGAAACCATCAAATTTTAGCTAGAAACTGTATTTTTGTCGATTTTTATTGAATTTGAACTATATTTCAACGTTTTTTGATGGTTCTGAGCCACCAAACACACTTAAAGCATGCAGAATCGACTCAGAATAGGAAAAGGAGACGTTTAGGTCAATTTTATGCATTCTGGCGTTCGTAGATACAAGAAAACTGTTAAAATTCTTCAGAAACGTCACTTTTGAAGTGTTTTCTTGTACTTTTAAGCCACTCAGATACCCTACGGGCTCGGAAAGTGCAACGAAACCATCAAATTTTAGCTAGAAACTGTATTTTTGTCGATTTTTATTGAATTTGAACTATATTTCAACGTTTTTTGATGGTTCTGAGCCACCAAACACACTTAAAGCATGCAGAATCAACTCAGAATAGGAAAAGGAGACGTTTAGGTCAATTTTATGCATTCTGGCGTTCGTAGATACAAGAAAACTGTTAAAATTCTTCAGAAACGTCACTTTTGAAGTGTTTTCTTGTACTTTTAAGCCACTCAGATACCCTACGGGCTCGGAAAGTGCAACGAAACCATCAAATTTTAGCTAGAAACTGTATTTTTGTCGATTTTTATTGAATTTGAACTATATTTCAACGTTTTTTGATGGTTCTGAGCCACCAAACACACTTAAAGCATGCAGAATCGACTCAGAATAGGAAAAGGAGACGTTTAAGTCAATTTTATGCATTCTGGCCTTCGTAGATACAAGAAAACTGTTAAAATTCTTCAGAAACGTCACTTTTGAAGTGTTTTCTTGTACTTTTAAGCCACTCAGATACCCTACGGGCTCGGAAAGTGCAACGAAACCATCAAATTTTAGCTAGAAACTGTATTTTTGTCGATTTTTATTGAATTTGAACTATATTTCAACGTTTTTTGATGGTTCTGAGCCACCAAACACACTTAAAGCATGCAGAATCGACTCAGAATAGGAAAAGGAGACGTTTAGGTCAATTTTAACAGTTTTCTTGTATCTACGAACGCCAGAATGCATAAAATTGACCTAAACGTCTCCTTTTCCTATTCTGAGTCGATTCTGCATGCTTTAAGTGTGTTTGGTGGGTCAGAACCATCAAAAAACGTTGAAATATAGTTCAAATTCAATAAAAATCGACAAAAATACAGTTTCTAGCTAAAATTTGATGGTTTCGTTGCACTTTCCGAGCCCGTAGGGTATCTGAGTGGCTTAAAAGTACAAGGAAACACTTCAAAAGTGACGTTTCTGAAGAATTTTAACAGTTTTCTTGTATCTACGAACGCCAGAATGCATAAAATTGACCTAAACGTCTCCTTTTCCTATTCTGAGTCGATTCTGCATGCTTTAAGTGTGTTTGGTGGCTCAGAACCATCAAAAAACGTTGAAATATAGTTCAAATTCAATAAAAATCGACAAAAATACAGTTTCTAGCTAAAATTTGATGGTTTCGTTGCACTTTCCGAGCCCGTTGGGTATCTGAGTGGCTTAAAAGTACAAGAAAACACTTCAAAAGTGACGTTTCTGAAGAATTTTAACAGTTTTCTTGTATCTACGAACGCCAGAATGCATAAAATTGACCTAAACGTCTCCTTTTCCTATTCTGAGTCGATTCTGCATGCTTTAAGTGTGTTTGGTGGCTCAGAACCATCAAAAAACGTTGAAATATAGTTCAAATTCAATAAAAATCGACAAAAATACAGTTTCTAGCTAAAATTTGATGGTTTCGTTGCACTTTCCGAGCCCGTAGGGTATCTGAGTGGCTTAAAAGTACAAGAAAACACTTCAAAAGTGACGTTTCTGAAGAATTTTAACAGTTTTCTTGTATCTACGAACGCCAGAATGCATAAAATTGACCTAAACGTCTCCTTTTCCTATTCTGAGTCGATTCTGCATGCTTTAAGTGTGTTTGGTGGCTCAGAACCATCAAAAAACGTTGAAATATAGTTCAAATTCAATAAAAATCGACAAAAATACAGTTTCTAGCTAAAATTTGATGGTTTCGTTGCACTTTCCGAGCCCGTAGGGTATCTGAGTGGCTTAAAAGTACAAGAAAACACTTCAAAAGTGACGTTTCTGAAGAATTTTAACAGTTTTCTTGTATCTACGAATTCCAGAATGCATAAAATTGACCTAAACGTCTCCTTTTCCTATTCTGAGTCGATTCTGCATGCTTTAAGTGTGTTTGGTGGCTCAGAACCATCAAAAAACGTTGAAATATAGTTCAAATTCAATAAAAATCGACAAAAATACAGTTTCTAGCTAAAATTTGATGGTTTCGTTGCACTTTCCGAGAAAACTGTTAAAATTCTTCAGAAACGTCACTTTTGAAGTGTTTTCTTGTACTTTTAAGCCACTCAGATACACTACGGGCTCGGAAAGTGCAACGAAACCATCAAATTTTAGCTAGAAACTGTATTTTTGTCGATTTTTATTGAATTTGAACTATATTTCAACGTTTTTTGATGGTTCTGAGCCACCAAACACACTTAAAGCATGTAGAATCGACTCAGAATAGGAAAAGGAGACGTTTAGGTCAATTTTATGCATTCTGGCGTTCGTAGATACAAGAAAACTGTTAAAATTCTTCAGACACGTCACTTTTGAAGTGTTTTCTTGTACTTTTAAGCCACTCAGATACCCTACGGGCTCGGAAAGTGCAACGAAACCATCAAATTTTAGCTAGAAACTGTATTTTTGTCGATTTTTATTGAATCTGAACTATATTTCAACGTTTTTTGATGGTTCTGAGCCACCAAACACACTTAAAGCATGCAGGATCGACTCAGAATAGGAAAAGGAGACGTTTAGGTCAATTTTATGCATTCTGGAATTCGTAGATACAAGAAAACTGTTAAAATTCTTCAGAAACGTCACTTTTGAAGTGTTTTCTTGTACTTTTAAGCCACTCAGATACCCTACGGGCTCGGAAAGTGCAACGAAACCATCAAATTTTAGCTAGAAACTGTATTTTTGTCGATTTTTATTGAATTTGAACTATATTTCAACGTTTTTTGATGGTTCTGAGCCACCAAACACACTTAAAGCATGCAGAATCGACTCAGAATAGGAAAAGGAGACGTTTAGGTCAATTTTATGCATTCTGGCGTTCGTAGATACAAGAAAACTGTTAAAATTCTTCAGAAACGTCACTTTTGAAGTGTTTTCTTGTACTTTTAAGCCACTCAGATACCCTACGGGCTCGGAAAGTGCAACGAAACCATCAAATTTTAGCTAGAAACTGTATTTTTGTCGATTTTTATTGAATTTGAACTATATTTCAACGTTTTTTGATGGTTCTGAGCCACCAAACACACTTAAAGCATGCAGAATCGACTCAGAATAGGAAAAGGAGACGTTTAGGTCAATTTTATGCATTCTGGCGTTCGTAGATACAAGAAAACTGTTAAAATTCTTCAGAAACGTCACTTTTGAAGTGTTTTCTTGTACTTTTAAGCCACTCAGATACCCTACGGGCTCGGAAAGTGCAACGAAACCATCAAATTTTAGCTAGAAACTGTATTTTTGTCGATTTTTATTGAATTTGAACTATATTTAAACGTTTTTTGATGGTTCTGAGCCACCAAACACACTTAAAGCATGCAGAATCGACTCAGAATAGGAAAAGGAGACGTTTAGGTCAATTTTATGCATTCTGGCGTTCGTAGATACAAGAAAACTGTTAAAATTCTTCAGAAACGTCACTTTTGAAGTGTTTTCTTGTACTTTTAAGCCACTCAGATACCCTACGGGCTCGGAAAGTGCAACGAAACCATCAAATTTTAGCTAGAAACTGTATTTTTGTCGATTTTTATTGAATTTGAACTATATTTCAACGTTTTTTGATGGTTCTGAGCCACCAAACACACTTAAAGCATGCAGAATCGACTCAGAATAGGAAAAGGAGACGTTTAGGTCAATTTTATGCATTCTGGCGTTCGTAGATACAAGAAAACTGTTAAAATTCTTCAGAAACGTCACTTTTGAAGTGTTTTCTTGTACTTTTAAGCCACTCAGATACCCTACGGGCTCGGAAAGTGCAACGAAACCATCAAATTTTAGCTAGAAACTGTATTTTTGTCGATTTTTATTGAATTTGAACTATATTTCAACGTTTTTTGATGGTTCTGAGCCACCAAACACACTTAAAGCATGCAGAATCGACTCAGAATAGGAAAAGGAGACGTTTAGGTCAATTTTATGCATTCTGGCGTTCGTAGATACAAGAAAACTGTTAAAATTCTTCAGAAACGTCACTTTTGATGTGTTTTCTTGTACTTTTAAGCCACTCAGATACCCTACGGGCTCGGAAAGTGCAACGAAACCATCAAATTTTAGCTAGAAACTGTATTTTTGTCGATTTTTATTGAATTTGAACTATATTTCAACGTTTTTTGATGGTTCTGAGCCACCAAACACACTTAAAGCATGCAGAATCGACTCAGAATAGGAAAAGGAGACGTTTAGGTCAATTTTATGCATTCTGGCGTTCGTAGATACAAGAAAACTGTTAAAATTCTTCAGAAACGTCACTTTTGAAGTGTTTTCTTGTACTTTTAAGCCACTCAGATACCCTACGGGCTCGGAAAGTGCAACGAAACCATCAAATTTTAGCTAGAAACTGTATTTTTGTCGATTTTTATTGAATTTGAACTATATTTCAACGTTTTTTGATGGTTCTGAGCCACCAAACACACTTAAAGCATGCAGAATCGACTCAGAATAGGAAAAGGAGACGTTTAGGTCAATTTTATGCATTCTGGCGTTCGTAGATACAAGAAAACTGTTAAAATTCTTCAGAAACGTCACTTTTGAAGTGTTTTCTTGTACTTTTAAGCCACTCAGATACCCTACGGGCTCGGAAAGTGCAACGAAACCATCAAATTTTAGCTAGAAACTGTATTTTTGTCGATTTTTATTGAATTTGAACTATATTTCAACGTTTTTTGATGGTTCAGAGCCACCAAACACACTTAAAGCATGCAGAATCGACTCAGAATAGGAAAAGGAGACGTTTAGGTCAATTTTATGCATTCTGGCGTTCGTAGATACAAGAAAACTGTTAAAATTCTTCAGAAACGTCACTTTTGAAGTGTTTTCTTGTACTTTTAAGCCACTCAGATACCCTTCGGGCTCGGAAAGTGCAACGAAACCATCAAATTTTAGCTAGAAACTGTATTTTTGTCGATTTTTATTGAATTTGAACTATATTTCAACGTTTTTTGATGGTTCTGAGCCACCAAACACACTTAATGCATGCAGAATCGACTCAGAATAGGAAAAGGAGACGTTTAGGTCAATTTTATGCATTCTGGCGTTCGTAGATACTAGAAAACTGTTAAAATTCTTCAGAAACGTCACTTTTGAAGTGTTTTCTTGTACTTTTAAGCCACTCAGATACCCTACGGGCTCGGAAAGTGCAACGAAACCATCAAATTTTAGCTAGAAACTGTATTTTTGTCGATTTTTATTGAATTTGAACTATATTTAAACGTTTTTTGATGGTTCTGAGCCACCAAACACACTTAAAGCATGCAGAATCGACTCAGAATAGGAAAAGGAGACGTTTAGGTCAATTTTATGCATTCTGGCGTTCGTAGATACAAGAAAACTGTTAAAATTCTTCAGAAACGTCACTTTTGAAGTGTTTTCTTGTACTTTTAAGCCACTCAGATACCCTACGGGCTCGGAAAGTGCAACGAAACCATCAAATTTTAGCTAGAAACTGTATTTTTGTCGATTTTTATTGAATTTGAACTATATTTCAACGTTTTTTGATGGTTCTGAGCCACCAAACACACTTAAAGCATGCAGAATCGACTCAGAATAGGAAAAGGAGACGTTTAGGTCAATTTTATGCATTCTGGCGTTCGTAGATACAAGAAAACTGTTAAAATTCTTCAGAAACGTCACTTTTGAAGTGTTTTCTTGTACTTTTAAGCCACTCAGATACCCTTCGGGCTCGGAAAGTGCAACGAAACCATCAAATTTTAGCTAGAAACTGTATTTTTGTCGATTTTTATTGAATTTGAACTATATTTCAACGTTTTTTGATGGTTCTGAGCCACCAAACACACTTAAAGCATGCAGAATCGACTCAGAATAGGAAAAGGAGACGTTTAGGTCAATTTTATGCATTCTGGCGTTCGTAGATACAAGAAAACTGTTAAAATTCTTCAGAAACGTCACTTTTGATGTGTTTTCTTGTACTTTTAAGCCACTCAGATACCCTACGGGCTCGGAAAGTGCAACGAAACCATCAAATTTTAGCTAGAAACTGTATTTTTGTCGATTTTTATTGAATTTGAACTATATTTCAACGTTTTTTGATGGTTCTGAGCCACCAAACACACTTAAAGCATGCAGAATCGACTCAGAATAGGAAAAGGAGACGTTTAGGTCAATTTTATGCATTCTGGCGTTCGTAGATACAAGACAACTGTTAAAATTCTTCAGAAACGTCACTTTTGAAGTGTTTTCTTGTACTTTTAAGCCACTCAGATACCCTACGGGCTCGGAAAGTGCAACGAAACCATCAAATTTTAGCTAGAAACTGTATTTTTGTCGATTTTTATTGAATTTGAACTATATTTCAACGTTTTTTGATGGTTCTGAGCCACCAAACACACTTAAAGCATGCAGAATCGACTCAGAATAGGAAAAGGAGACGTTTAGGTCAATTTTATGCATTCTGGCGTTCGTAGATACAAGAAAACTGTTAAAATTCTTCAGAAACGTCACTTTTGAAGTGTTTTCTTGTACTTTTAAGCCACTCAGATACCCTACGGGCTCGGAAAGTGCAACGAAACCATCAAATTTTAGCTAGAAACTGTATTTTTGTCGATTTTTATTGAATTTGAACTATATTTCAACGTTTTTTGATGGTTCTGAGCCACCAAACACACTTAAAGCATGCAGAATCGACTCAGAATAGGAAAAGGAGACGTTTAGGTCAATTTTATGCATTCTGGCGTTCGTAGATACAAGAAAACTGTTAAAATTCTTCAGAAACGTCACTTTTGAAGTGTTTTCTTGTACTTTTAAGCCACTCAGATACCCTTCGGGCTCGGAAAGTGCAACGAAACCATCAAATTTTAGCTAGAAACTGTATTTTTGTCGATTTTTATTGAATTTGAACTATATTTCAACGTTTTTTGATGGTTCTGAGCCACCAAACACACTTAATGCATGCAGAATCGACTCAGAATAGGAAAAGGAGACGTTTAGGTCAATTTTATGCATTCTGGCGTTCGTAGATACTAGAAAACTGTTAAAATTCTTCAGAAACGTCACTTTTGATGTGTTTTCTTGTACTTTTAAGCCACTCAGATACCCTACGGGCTCGGAAAGTGCAACGAAACCATCAAATTTTAGCTAGAAGCTGTATTTTTGTCGATTTTTATTGAATTTGAACTATATTTCAACGTTTTTTGATGGTTCTGAGCCACCAAACACACTTAAAGCATGCAGAATCGACTCAGAATAGGAAAAGGAGACGTTTAGGTCACTTTTATGCATTCTGGCGTTCGTAGATACAAGAAAACTGTTAAAATTCTTCAGAAACTTCACTTTTGAAGTGTTTTCTTGTACTTTTAAGCCACTCAGATACCCTACGGGCTCGGAAAGTGCAACGAAACCATCAAATTTTAGCTAGAAACTGTAATTTTGTCGATTTTTATTGAATTTGAACTATATTTCAACGTTTTTAGATGGTTCTGAGCCACCAAACACACTTAAAGCATGCAGAATCGACTCAGAATAGGAAAAGGAGACGTTTAGGTCAATTTTATGCATTCTGGCGTTCGTAGATACAAGAAAACTGTTAAAATTCTTCAGAAACGTCACTTTTGAAGTGTTTTCTTGTACTTTTAAGCCACTCAGATACCCTACGGGCCCGGAAAGTGCAACGAAACCATCAAATTTTAGCTAGAAACTGTATTTTTGTCGATTTTTATTGAATTTGAACTATATTTCAACGTTTTTTGATGGTTCTGAGCCACCAAACACACTTAAAGCATGCAGAATCGACTCAGAATAGGAAAAGGAGACGTTTAGGTCAATTTGATGCATTCTGGCGTTCGTAGATACAAGAAAACTGTTAAAATTCTTCAGAAACGTCACTTTTGAAGTGTTTTCTTGTACTTTTAAGCCACTCAGATACCCTACGGGCTCGGAAAGTGCAACGAAACCATCAAATTTTAGCTAGAAACTGTATTTTTGTCGATTTTTATTGAATTTGAACTATATTTCAACGTTTTTTGATGGTTCTGAGCCACCAAACACACTTAAAGCATGCAGAATCGACTCAGAATAGGAAAAGGAGACGTTTAGGTCAATTTTATGCATTCTGGCGTTCGTAGATACAAGAAAACTGTTAAAATTCTTCAGAAACGTCACTTTTGAAGTGTTTTCTTGTACTTTTAAGCCACTCAGATACCCGACGGGCTCGGAAAGTGCAACGAAACCATCAAATTTTAGCTAGAAACTGTATTTTTGTCGATTTTTATTGAATTTGAACTATATTTCAACCTTTTTTGATGGTTCTGAGCCGCCAAACACACCTAAAGCATGCAGAATCGACTCAGAATAGGAAAAGGAGACGTTTAGGTCAATTTTATGCATTCTGGCGTTCGTAGATACAAGAAAACTGTTAAAATTCTTCAGAAACGTCACTTTTGAAGTGTTTTCTTGTACTTTTAAGCCACTCAGATACCCTACGGGCTCGGAAAGTGCAACGAAACCATCAAATTTTAGCTAGAAACTGTATTTTTGTCGATTTTTATTGAATTTGAACTATATTTCAACGTTTTTTGATGGTTCTGAGCCACCAAACACACTTAAAGCATGCAGAATCGACTCAGAATAGGAAAAGGAGACGTTTAGGTCAATTTTATGCATTCTGGCGTTCGTAGATACAAGAAAACTGTTAAAATTCTTCAGAAACGTCACTTTTGAAGTGTTTTCTTGTACTTTTAAGCCACTCAGATACCCTACGGGCTCGGAAAGTGCAACGAAACCATCAAATTTTAGCTAGAAACTGTATTTTTGTCGATTTTTAGTGAATTTGAACTATATTTCAACGTTTTTTGATGGTTCTGAGCCACCAAACACACTTAAAGCATGCAGAATCGACTCAGAATAGGAAAAGGAGACGTTTAGGTCAATTTTATGCATTCTGGCGTTCGTAGATACAAGAAAACTGTTAAAATTCTTCAGAAACGTCACTTTTGATGTGTTTTCTTGTACTTTTAAGCCACTCAGATACCCTACGGGCTCGGAAAGTGCAACGAAACCATCAAATTTTAGCTAGAAACTGTATTTTTGTCGATTTTTATTGAATTTGAACTATATTTCAACGTTTTTTGATGGTTCTGAGCCACCAAACACACTTAAAGCATGCAGAATCGACTCAGAATAGGAAAAGGAGACGTTTAGGTCACTTTTATGCATTCTGGCGTTCGTAGATACAAGAAAACTGTTAAAATTCTTCAGAAACGTCACTTTTGAAGTGTTTTCTTGGACTTTTAAGCCACTCAGATACCCTACGGGCTCGGAAAGTGCAACGAAACCATCAAATTTTAGCTAGAAACTGTATTTTTGTCGATTTTTATTGAATTTGAACTATATTTCAACGTTTTTTGATGGTTCTGAGCCACCAAATACACTTAAAGCATGCAGAATCGACTCAGAATAGGAAAGGGAGACGTTTAGGTCAATTTTATGCATTCTGGCGTTCGTAGATACAAGAAAACTGTTAAAATTCTTCAGAAACGTCACTTTTGAAGTGTTTTCTTGTACTTTTAAGCCACTCAGATACCCTACGGGCTCGGAAAGTGCAACGAAACCATCAAATTTTAGCTAGAAACTGTATTTTTGTCGATTTTTATTGAATTTGAACTATATTTCAACGATTTTTGATGGTTCTGAGCCACCAAACACACTTAAAGCATGCAGAATCGACTCAGAATAGGAAAAGGAGACGTTTAGGTCAATTTTATGCATTCTGGCGTTCGTAGATACAAGAAAACTGTTAAAATTCTTCAGAAACGTCACTTTTGAAGTGTTTTCTTGTACTTTTAAGCCACTCAGATACCCTACGGGCTCGGAAAGTGCAACGAAACCATCAAATTTTAGCTAGAAACTGTATTTTTGTCGATTTTTATTGAATTTGAACTATATTTCAACGTTTTTTGATGGTTCTGAGCCACCAAACACACTTAAAGCATGCAGAATCGACTCAGAATAGGAAAAGGAGACGTTTAGGTCAATTTTATGCATTCTGGCGTTCGTAGATACAAGAAAACTGTTAAAATTCTTCAGAAACGTCACTTTTGAAGTGTTTTCTTGTACTTTTAAGCCACTCAGAAACCCTACGGGCTCGGAAAGTGCAACGAAACCATCAAATTTTAGCTAGAAACTATATTTTTGTCGATTTTTATTGAATTTGAACTATATTTCAACGTTTTTTGATGGTTCTGAACCACCAAACACACTTAAAGCATGCAGAATCGACTCAGAATAGGAAAAGGAGACGTTTAGGTCAATTTTATGCATTCTGGCGTTCGTAGATACAAGAAAACTGTTAAAATTCTTCAGAAACGTCACTTTTGAAGTGTTTTCTTGTACTTTTAAGCCACTCAGATACCCTACGGGCTCGGAAAGTGCAACGAAACCATCAAATTTTAGCTAGAAACTGTATTTTTGTCGATTTTTTTTGAATTTGAACTATATTTCAACGTTTTTTGATGGTTCTGAGCCACCAAACACACTTAAAGCATGCAGAATCGACTCAGAATAGGAAAAGGAGACGTTTAGGTCAATTTTATGCATTCTGGCGTTCGTAGATACAAGAAAACTGTTAAAAATCTTCAGAAACGTCACTTTTGAAGTGTTTTCTTGTACTTTTAAGTCACTCAGATACCCTACGGGCTCGGAAAGTGCAACGAAACCATCAAATTTTAGCTAGAAACTGTATTTTTGTCGATTTTTATTGAATTTGAACTATATTTCAACGTTTTTTGATGAACGCCAGAATGCATAAAATTGACCTAAACGTCTCCTTTTCCTATTCTGAGTCGATTCTGCATGCTTTAAGTGTGTTTGGTCGCTCAGAACCATCAAAAAACGTTGAAATATAGTTCAAATTCAATAAAAATCGACAAAAATACAGTTTCTAGCTAAAATTTGATGGTTTCGTTGCACTTTCCGAGCCCGTAGGGTATCTGAGTGGCTTAAAAGTACAAGAAAACACTTCAAAAGTGACGTTTCTGAAGAATTTTAACAGTTTTCTTGTATCTACGAACGCCAGAATGCATAAAATTGACCTAAACGTCTCCTTTTCCTATTCTGAGTCGATTCTGCATGCTTTAAGTGTGTTTGGTGGCTCAGAACCATCAAAAAACTTTGAAATATAGTTCAAATTCAATAAAAATCGACAAAAATACAGTTTCTAGCTAAAATTTGATGGTTTCGTTGCACTTTCCGAGCCCGTAGGGTATCTGAGTGGCTTAAAAGTACAAGAAAACACTTCAAAAGTGACGTTTCTGAAGAATTTTAACAGTTTTCTTGTATCTACGAACGCCAGAATGCATAAAATTGACCTAAACGTCTCCTTTTCCTATTCTGAGTCGATTCTGCATGCTTTAAGTGTGTTTGGTGGCTCAGAACCATCAAAAAACGTTGAAATATAGTTCAAATTCAATAAAAATCGACAAAAATACAGTTTCTAGCTAAAATTTGATGGTTTCGTTGCACTTTCCGAGCCCGTAGGGTATCTGAGTGGCTTAAAAGTACAAGAAAACACTTCAAAAGTGACGTTTCTGAAGAATTTTAACAGTTTTCTTGTATCTACGAACGCCAGAATGCATAAAATTGACCTAAACGTCTCCTTTTCCTATTCTGAGTCGATTCTGCATGCTTTAAGTGTGTTTGGTGGCTCAGAACCATCAAAAAACGTTGAAATATAGTTCAAATTCAAAAAAAAATCGACAAAAATACAGTTTCTAGCTAAAATTTGATGGTTTCGTTGCACTTTCCGAGCCCGTAGGGTATCTGAGTGGCTTAAAAGTACAAGAAAACACTTCAAAAGTGACGTTTTTGAAGAATTTTAACAGTTTTCTTGTATCTACGAACGCCAGAATGCATAAAATTGACCTAAACGTCTCCTTTTCCTATTCTGAGTCGATTCTGCATGCTTTAAGTGTGTTTGGTGGCTCAGAACCATCAAAAAACGTTGAAATATAGTTCAAATTCACTAAAAATCGACAAAAATACAGTTTCTAGCTAAAATTTGATGGTTTCGTTGCACTTTCCGAGCCCGTAGGGTATCTGAGTGGCTTAAAAGTACAAGAAAACACTTCAAAAGTGACGTTTCTGAAGAATTTTAACAGTTTTCTTGTATCTACGAACGCCAGAATGCATAAAATTGACCTAAACGTCTCCTTTTCCTATTCTGAGTCGATTCTGCATGCTTTAAGTGTGTTTGGTGGCTCAGAACCATCAAAAAACGTTGAAATATAGTTCAAATTCAATAAAAATCGACAAAATACAGTTTCCAGCTAAAATTTGATGGTTTCGTTGCACTTTCCGAGCCCGTAGGGTATCTGAGTGGCTTAAAAGTACAAGAAAACACATCAAAAGTGACGTTTCTGAAGAATTTTAACAGTTTTCTTGTATCTACGAACGCCAGAATGCATAAAATTGACCTAAACGTCTTCTTTTCCTATTCTGAGTCGATTCTGCATGCTTTAAGTGTGTTTGGTGGCTCAGAACCATCAAAAAACGTTGAAATATAGTTCAAATTCAATAAAAATCGACAAAAATACAGTTTCTAGCTAAAATTTGATGGTTTCGTTGCACTTTCCGAGCCCGAAGGGTATCTGAGTGGCTTAAAAGTACAAGAAAACACTTCAAAAGTGACGTTTCTGAAGAATTTTAACAGTTTTCTTGTATCTACGAACGCCAGAATGCATAAAATTGACCTAAACGTCTCCTTTTCCTATTCTGAGTCGATTCTGCATGCTTTAAGTGTGTTTGGTGGCTCAGAACCATCAAAAAACGTTGAAATATAGTTCAAATTCAATAAAAATCGACAAAAATACAGTTTCTAGCTAAAATTTTATGGTTTCGTTGCACTTTCCGAGCCCGTAGGGTATCTGAGTGGCTTAAAAGTACAAGAAAACACTTCAAAAGTGACGTTTCTGAAGAATTTTAACAGTTTTCTTGTATCTACGAACGCCAGAATGCATAAAATTGACCTAAACGTCTCCTTTTCCTATTCTGAGTCGATTCTGCATGCTTTAAGTGTGTTTGGTGGCTCAGAATAGGAAAAGGACACGTTTAGGTCACTTTTATGCATTCTGGCGTTCGTAGATACAAGAAAACTGTTAAAATTCTTCAGAAACTTCACTTTTGAAGTGTTTTCTTGTACTTTTAAGCCACTCAGATACCCTACGGGCTCGGAAAGTGCAACGAAACCATCAAATTTTAGCTAGAAACTGTATTTTTGTCGATTTTTATTGAATTTGAACTATATTTCAACGTTTTTAGATGGTTCTGAGCCACCAAACACACTTAAAGCATGCAGAATCGACTCAGAATAGGAAAAGGAGACGTTTAGGTCAATTTTATGCATTCTGGCGTTCGTAGATACAAGAAAACTGTTAAAATTCTTCAGAAACGTCACTTTTGAAGTGTTTTCTTGTACTTTTAAGCCACTCAGATACCCTACGGGCTCGGAAAGTGCAACGAAACCATCAAATTTTAGCTAGAAACTGTATTTTTGTCGATTTTTATTGAATTTGAACTATATTTCAACCTTTTTTGATGGTTCTGAGCCGCCAAACACACCTAAAGCATGCAGAATCGACTCAGAATAGGAAAAGGAGACGTTTAGGTCAATTTTATGCATTCTGGCGTCGTAGATACAAGAAAACTGTTAAAATTCTTCAGAAACGTCACTTTTGAAGTGTTTTCTTGTACTTTTAAGCCACTCAGATACCCTACGGGCTCGGAAAGTGCAACGAAACCATCAAATTTTAGCTAGAAACTGTATTTTTGTCGATTTTTATTGAATTTGAACTATATTTCAACGTTTTTTGATGGTTCTGAGCCACCAAACACACTTAAAGCATGCAGAATCGACTCAGAATAGGAAAAGGAGACGTTTAGGTCAATTTTATGCATTCTGGCGTTCGTAGATACAAGAAAACTGTTAAAATTCTTCAGAAACGTCACTTTTGAAGTGTTTTCTTGTACTTTTAAGCCACTCAGATACCCTACGGGCTCGGAAAGTGCAACGAAACCATCAAATTTTAGCTAGAAACTGTATTTTTGTCGATTTTTAGTGAATTTGAACTATATTTCAACGTTTTTTGATGGTTCTGAGCCACCAAACACACTTAAAGCATGCAGAATCGACTCAGAATAGGAAAAGGAGACGTTTAGGTCAATTTTATGCATTCTGGCGTTCGTAGATACAAGAAAACTGTTAAAATTCTTCAGAAACGTCACTTTTGATGTGTTTTCTTGTACTTTTAAGCCACTCAGATACCCTACGGGCTCGGAAAGTGCAACGAAACCATCAAATTTTAGCTAGAAACTGTATTTTTGTCGATTTTTATTGAATTTGAACTATATTTCAACGTTTTTTGATGGTTCTGAGCCACCAAACACACTTAAAGCATGCAGAATCGACTCAGAATAGGAAAAGGAGACGTTTAGGTCAATTTTATGCATTCTGGCGTTCGTAGATACAAGAAAACTGTTAAAATTCTTCAGAAACGTCACTTTTGAAGTGTTTTCTTGTACTTTTAAGCCAATCAGATACCCTACGGGCTCGGAAAGTGCAACGAAACCATCAAATTTTAGCTAGAAACTGTATTTTTGTCGATTTTTATTGAATTTGAACTATATTTCAACGTTTTTTGATGGTTCTGAGCCACCAAACACACTTAAAGCATGCAGAATCGACTCAGAATAGGAAAAGGAGACGTTTAGGTCAATTTTATGCATTCTGGCGTTCGTAGATACAAGAAAACTGTTAAAATTCTTCAGAAACGTCACTTTTGAAGTGTTTTCTTGTACTTTTAAGCCAATCAGATACCCTACGGGCTCGGAAAGTGCAACGAAACCATGAAATTTTAGCTAGAAACTGTATTTTTGTCGATTTTTATTGAATTTGAACTATATTTCAACGTTTTTTGATGGTTCTGAGCCACCAAACACACTTAAAGCATGCAGAATCGACTCAGAATAGGAAAAGGAGACGTTTAGGTCAATTTTATGCATTCTGGCGTTCGTAGATACAAGAAAACTGTTAAAATTCTTCAGAAACGTCACTTTTGAAGTGTTTTCTTGTACTTTTAAGCCAATCAGATACCCTACGGGCTCGGAAAGTGCAACGAAACCATCAAATTTTAGCTAGAAACTGTTTTTTTGTCGATTTTTATTGAATTTGAACTATATTTCAACGTTTTTTGATGGTTCTGAGCCACCAAACACACTTAAAGCATGCAGAATCGACTCAGAATAGGAAAAGGAGACGTTTAGGTCAATTTTATGCATTCTGGCGTTCGTAGATACAAGAAAACTGTTAAAATTCTTCAGAAACGTCACTTTTGAAGTGTTTTCTTGTACTTTTAAGCCAATCAGATACCCAACGGGCTCGGAAAGTGCAACGAAACCATCAAATTTTAGCTAGAAACTGTATTTTTGTCGATTTTTATTGAATTTGAACTATATTTCAACGTTTTTTGATGGTTCTGAGCCACCAAACACACTTAAAGCATGCAGAATCGACTCAGAATAGGAAAAGGAGACGTTTAGGTCAATTTTATGCATTCTGGCGTTCGTAGATACAAGAAAACTGTTAAAATTCTTCAGAAACGTCACTTTTGAAGTGTTTTCTTGTACTTTTAAGCCAATCAGATACCCTACGGGCTCGGAAAGTGCAACGAAACCATCAAATTTTAGCTAGAAACTGTATTTTTGTCGATTTTTATTGAATTTGAACTATATTTCAACGTTTTTTGATGGTTCTGAGCCACCAAACACACTTAAAGCATGCAGAATCGACTCAGAATAGGAAAAGGAGACGTTTAGGTCAATTTTATGCATTCTGGCGTTCGTAGATACAAGAAAACTGTTAAAATTCTTCAGAAACGTCACTTTTGAAGTGTTTTCTTGTACTTTTAAGCCAATCAGATACCCTACGGGCTCGGAAAGTGCAACGAAACCATCAAATTTTAGCTAGAAACTGTATTTTTGTCGATTTTTATTGAATTTGAACTATATTTCAACGTTTTTTGATGGTTCTGAGCCACCAAACACACTTAAAGCATGCAGAATCGACTCAGAATAGGAAAAGGAGACGTTTAGGTCAATTTTATGCATTCTGGCGTTCGTAGATACAAGAAAACTGTTAAAATTCTTCAGAAACGTCACTTTTGAAGTGTTTTCTTGTACTTTTAAGCCAATCAGATACACTACGGGATCGGGAAGTGCAACGAAACCATCAAATTTTAGCTAGAAACTGTATTTTTGTCGATTTTTATTGAATTTGAACTATATTTCAACGTTTTTTGATGGTTCTGAGCCACCAAACACACTTAAAGCATGCAGAATCGACTCAGAATAGGAAAAGGAGACGTTTAGGTCAATTTTATGCATTCTGGTGTTCGTAGATACAAGAAAACTGTTAAAATTCTTCAGAAACGTCACTTTTGAAGTGTTTTCTTGTACTTTTAAACCAATCAGATACCCTACGGGCTCGGAAAGTGCAACGAAACCATCAAATTTTAGCTAGAAACTGTATTTTTGTCGATTTTTATTGAATTTGAACTATATTTCAACGTTTTTTGATGGTTCTGAGCCACCAAACACACTTAAAGCATGCAGAATCGACTCAGAATAGGAAAAGGAGACGTTTAGGTCATTTTATGCATTCTGGCGTTCGTAGATACAAGAAAACTGTTAAAATTCTTCAGAAACGTCACTTTTGAAGTGTTTTCTTGTACTTTTAAGCCAATCAGATACCCTACGGGCTGAGAAAGTGCAACGAAACCATCAAATTTTAGCTAGAAACTGTATTTTTGTCGATTTTTATTGAATTTGAACTATATTTCAACGTTTTTTGATGGTTCTGAGCCACCAAACACACTTAAAGCATGCAGAATCGACTCAGAATAGGAAAAGGGGACGTCTAGGTCAATTTTATGCATTCTGGCGTTCGTAGATACAAGAAAACTGTTAAAATTCTTCAGAAACGTCACTTTTGAAGTGTTTTCTTGTACTTTTAAGCCAATCAGATACCCAACGGGCTCGGAAAGTGCAACGAAACCATCAAATTTTAGCTAGAAACTGTATTTTTGTCGATTTTTATTGAATTTGAACTATATTTCAACGTTTTTTGATGGTTCTGAGCCACCAAACACACTTGAAGCATGCAGAATCGACTCAGAATAGGAAAAGGAGACGTTTAGGTCAATTTTATGCATTCTGGCGTTCGTAGATACAAGAAAACTGTTAAAATTCTTCAGAAACGTCACTTTTGAAGTGTTTTCTTGTACTTTTAAGCCAATCAGATACCCTACGGGCTCGGAAAGTGCAACGAAACCATCAAATTTTAGCTAGAAACTGTATTTTTGTCGATTTTTATTGAATTTGAACTATATTTCAACGTTTTTTGATGGTTCTGAGCCACCAAACACACTTAAAGCATGCAGAATCGACTCAGAATAGGAAAAGGAGACGTTTAGGTCAATTTTATGCATTCTGGCGTTCGTAGATACAAGAAAACTGTTAAAATTCTTCAGAAACGTCACTTTTGAAGTGTTTTCTTGTACTTTTAAGCCAATCAGATACCCTACGGGCTCGGAAAGTGCAACGAAACCATCAAATTTTAGCTAGAAACTGTATTTTTGTCGATTTTTATTGAATTTGAACTATATTTCAACGTTTTTTGATGGTTCTGAGCCACCAAACACACTTAAAGCATGCAGAATCGACTCAGAATAGGAAAAGGAGTAGACGTCTCCTTTTCCTATTCTGAGTCGATTCTGCATGCTTTAAGTGTGTTTGGTGGCTCAGAACCATCAAAAAACGTTGAAATATAGTTCAAATTCAATAAAAATCGACAAAAATACAGTTTCTAGCTAAAATTTGATGGTTTCGTTGCACTTTCCGAGCCCGTAGGGTATCTGATTGGCTTAAAAGTACAAGAAAACACTTCAAAAGTGACGTTTCTGAAGAATTTTAACAGTTTTCTTGTATCTACGAACGCCAGAATGCATAAAATTGACCTAAACGTCTCCTTTTCCTATTCTGAGTCGATTCTGCATGCTTTAAGTGTGTTTGGTGGCTCAGAACCATCAAAAAACGTTGAAATATAGTTCAAATTCAATAAAAATCGACAAAAATACAGTTTCTAGCTAAAATTTGATGGTTTCGTTGCACTTTCCGAGCCCGTAGGGTATCTGATTGGCTTAAAAGTACAAGAAAACACTTCAAAAGTGACGTTTCTGAAGAATTTTAACAGTTTTCTTGTATCTACGAACGCCAGAATGCATAAAATTGACCTAAACGTCTCCTTTTCCTATTCTGAGTCGATTCTGCATGCTTCAAGTGTGTTTGGTGGCTCAGAACCATCAAAAAACGTTGAAATATAGTTCAAATTCAATAAAAATCGACAAAAATACAGTTTCTAGCTAAAATTTGATGGTTTCGTTGCACTTTCCGAGCCCGTAGGGTATCTGATTGGCTTAAAAGTACAAGAAAACACTTCAAAAGTGACGTTTCTGAAGAATTTTAACAGTTTTCTTGTATCTACGAACGCCAGAATGCATAAAATTGACCTAGACGTCCCCTTTTCCTATTCTGAGTCGATTCTGCATGCTTTAAGTGTGTTTGGTGGCTCAGAACCATCAAAAAACGTTGAAATATAGTTCAAATTCAATAAAAATCGACAAAAATACAGTTTCTAGCTAAAATTTGATGGTTTCGTTGCACTTTCTCAGCCCGTAGGGTATCTGATTGGCTTAAAAGTACAAGAAAACACTTCAAAAGTGACGTTTCTGAAGAATTTTAACAGTTTTCTTGTATCTACGAACGCCAGAATGCATAAAATTGACCTAAACGTCTCCTTTTCCTATTCTGAGTCGATTCTGCATGCTTTAAGTGTGTTTGGTGGCTCAGAACCATCAAAAAACGTTGAAATATAGTTCAAATTCAATAAAAATCGACAAAAATACAGTTTCTAGCTAAAATTTGATGGTTTCGTTGCACTTTCCGAGCCCGTTGGGTATCTGATTGGCTTAAAAGTACAAGAAAACACTTCAAAAGTGACGTTTCTGAAGAATTTTAACAGTTTTCTTGTATCTACGAACGCCAGAATGCATAAAATTGACCTAAACGTCTCCTTTTCCTATTCTGAGTCGATTCTGCATGCTTTAAGTGTGTTTGGTGGCTCAGAACCATCAAAAAACGTTGAAATATAGTTCAAATTCAATAAAAATCGACAAAAAAACAGTTTCTAGCTAAAATTTGATGGTTTCGTTGCACTTTCCGAGCCCGTAGGGTATCTGATTGGCTTAAAAGTACAAGAAAACACTTCAAAAGTGACGTTTCTGAAGAATTTTAACAGTTTTCTTGTATCTACGAACGCCAGAATGCATAAAATTGACCTAAACGTCTCCTTTTCCTATTCTGAGTCGATTCTGCATGCTTTAAGTGTGTTTGGTGGCTCAGAACCATCAAAAAACGTTGAAATATAGTTCAAATTCAATAAAAATCGACAAAAATACAGTTTCTAGCTAAAATTTGATGGTTTCGTTGCACTTTCCGAGCCCGTAGGGTATCTGATTGGCTTAAAAGTACAAGAAAACACTTCAAAAGTGACGTTTCTGAAGAATTTTAACAGTTTTCTTGTATCTACGAACGCCAGAATGCATAAAATTGACCTAAACGTCTCCTTTTCCTATTCTGAGTCGATTCTGCATGCTTTAAGTGTGTTTGGTGGCTCAGAACCATCAAAAAACGTTGAAATATAGTTCAAATTCAATAAAAATCGACAAAAATACAGTTTCTAGCTAAAATTTCATGGTTTCGTTGCACTTTCCGAGCCCGTTGGGTATCTGATTGGCTTAAAAGTACAAGAAAACACTTCAAAAGTGACGTTTCTGAAGAATTTTAACAGTTTTCTTGTATCTACGAACGCCAGAATGCATAAAATTGACCTAAACGTCTCCTTTTCCTATTCTGAGTCGATTCTGCATGCTTTAAGTGTGTTTGGTGGCTCAGAACCATCAAAAAACGTTGAAATATAGTTCAAATTCAATAAAAATCGACAAAAATACAGTTTCTAGCTAAAATTTGATGGTTTCGTTGCACTTTCCGAGCCCGTAGGGTATCTGATTGGCTTAAAAGTACAAGAAAACACTTCAAAAGTGACGTTTCTGAAGAATTTTAACAGTTTTCTTGTTTCTACGAACGCCAGAATGCATAAAATTGACCTAAACGTCTCCTTTTCCTATTCTGAGTCGATTCTGCATGCTTTAAGTGTGTTTGGTGGCTCAGAACCATCAAAAAACGTTGAAATATAGTTCAAATTCAATAAAAATCGACAAAAATACAGTTTCTAGCTAAAATTTGATGGTTTCGTTGCACTTTCCGAGCCGTAGGGTATCTGATTGGCTTAAAAGTACAAGAAAACACTTCAGAAGTGACGTTTCTGAAGAATTTTAACAGTTTTCTTGTATCTACGAACGCCAGAATGCATAAAATTGACCTAAACGTCTCCTTTTCCTATTCTGAGTCGATTCTGCATGCTTTAAGTGTGTTTGGTGGCTCAGAACCATCAAAAAACGTTGAAATATAGTTCAAATTCAATAAAAATCGACAAAAATACAGTTTCTAGCTAAAATTTGATGGTTTCGTTGCACTTTCCGAGCCCGTAGGGTATCTGATTGGCTTAAAAGTACAAGAAAACACTTCAAAAGTGACGTTTCTGAAGAATTTTAACAGTTTTCTTGTATCTACGAACGCCAGAATGCATAAAATTGACCTAAACGTCTCCTTTTCCTATTCTGAGTCGATTCTGCATGCTTTAAGTGTGTTTGGTGGCTCAGAACCATCAAAAAACGTTGAAATATAGTTCAAATTCAATAAAAATCGACAAAAATACAGTTTCTAGCTAAAATTTGATGGTTTCGTTGCACTTTCCGAGCCGTAGGGTATCTGATTGGCTTAAAAGTACAAGAAAACACTTCAGAAGTGACGTTTCTGAAGAATTTTAACAGTTTTCTTGTATCTACGAACGCCAGAATGCATAAAATTGACCTAAACGTCTCCTTTTCCTATTCTGAGTCGATTCTGCATGCTTTAAGTGTGTTTGGTGGCTCAGAACCATCAAAAAACGTTGAAATATAGTTCAAATTCAATAAAAATCGACAAAAATACAGTTTCTAGCTAAAATTTGATGGTTTCGTTGCACTTTCCGAGCCCGTAGGGTATCTGATTGGCTTAAAAGTACAAGAAAACACTTCAAAAGTGACGTTTCTGAAGAATTTTAACAGTTTTCTTGTATCTACGAACGCCAGAATGCATAAAATTGACCTAAACGTCTCCTTTTCCTATTCTGAGTCGATTCTGCATGCTTTAAGTGTGTTTGGTGGCTCAGAACCATCAAAAAACGTTGAAAAATTGTTCAAATTCAATAAAAATCGACAAAAATACAGTTTCTAGCTAAAATTTGATGGTTTCGTTGCACTTTCCGAGCCCGTAGGGTATCTGATTGGCTTGAAAGTACAAGAAAACACTTCAAAAGTGACGTTTCTGAAGAATTTTAACAGTTTTCTTGTATCTACGAACGCCAGAATGCATAAAATTGACCTAAACGTCTCCTTTTCCTATTCTGAGTCGATTCTGCATGCTTTAAGTGTGTTTGGTGGCTCAGAACCATCAAAAAACGTTGAAATATAGTTCAAATTCAATAAAAATCGACAAAAATACAGTTTCTAGCTAAAATTTGATGGTTTCGTTGCACTTTCCGAGCCCGTAGGGTATCTGATTGGCTTAAAAGTACAAGAAAACACTTCAAAAGTGACGTTTCTGAAGAATTTTAACAGTTTTCTTGTATCTACGAACGCCAGAATGCATAAAATTGACCTAAACGTCTCCTTTTCCTATTCTGAGTCGATTCTGCATGCTTTAAGTGTGTTTGGTGGCTCAGAACCATCAAAAAACGTTGAAATATAGTTCAAATTCAATAAAAATCGACAAAAATACAGTTTCTAGCAAAAATTTGATGGTTTCGTTGCACTTTCCGAGCCCGTAGGGTATCTGATTGGCTTAAAAGTACAAGAAAACACTTCAAAAGTGACGTTTCTGAAGAATTTTAACAGTTTTCTTGTATCTACGAACGCCAGAATGCATAAAATTGACCTAAACGTCTCCTTTTCCTATTCTGAGTCGATTCTGCATGCTTTAAGTGTGTTTGGTGGCTCAGAACCATCAAAAAACGTTGAAATATAGTTCAAATTCAATAAAAATCGACAAAAATACAGTTTCTAGCTAAAATTTGATGGTTTCGTTGCACTTTCCGAGCCCGTTGGGTATCTGATTGGCTTAAAAGTACAAGAAAACACTTCAAAAGTGACGTTTCTGAAGAATTTTAACAGTTTTCTTGTATCTACGAACGCCAGAATGCATAAAATTGACCTAAACGTCTCCTTTTCCTATTCTGAGTCGATTCTGCATGCTTTAAGTGTGTTTGGTGGCTCAGAACCATCAAAAAACGTTGAAATATAGTTCAAATTCAATAAAAATCGACAAAAATACAGTTTCTAGCTAAAATTTGATGGTTTCGTTGCACTTTCCGAGCCCGTAGGGTATCTGATTGGCTTAAAAGTACAAGAAAACACTTCAAAAGTGACGTTTCTGAAGAATTTTAACAGTTTTCTTGTATCTACGAACGCCAGAATGCATAAAATTGACCTAAACGTCTCCTTTTCCTATTCTGAGTCGATTCTGCATGCTTTAAGTGTGTTTGGTGGCTCAGAACCATCAAAAAACGTTGAAATATAGTTCAAATTCAATAAAAATCGACAAAAATACAGTTTCTAGCTAAAATTTCATGGTTTCGTTGCACTTTCCGAGCCCGTAGGGTATCTGATTGGCTTAAAAGTACAAGAAAACACTTCAAAAGTGACGTTTCTGAAGAATTTTAACAGTTTTCTTGTATCTACGAACGCCAGAATGCATAAAATTGACCTAAACGTCTCCTTTTCCTATTCTGAGTCGATTCTGCATGCTTTAAGTGTGTTTGGTGGCTCAGAACCATCAAAAAACGTTGAAATATAGTTCAAATTCAATAAAAATCGACAAAAATACAGTTTCTAGCTAAAATTTGATGGTTTCGTTGCACTTTCCGAGCCCGTAGGGTATCTGATTGGCTTAAAAGTACAAGAAAACACTTCAAAAGTGACGTTTCTGAAGAATTTTAACAGTTTTCTTGTTTCTACGAACGCCAGAATGCATAAAATTGACCTAAACGTCTCCTTTTCCTATTCTGAGTCGATTCTGCATGCTTTAAGTGTGTTTGGTGGCTCAGAACCATCAAAAAACGTTGAAATATAGTTCAAATTCAATAAAAATCGACAAAAATACAGTTTCTAGCTAAAATTTGATGGTTTCGTTGCACTTTCCGAGCCGTAGGGTATCTGATTGGCTTAAAAGTACAAGAAAACACTTCAGAAGTGACGTTTCTGAAGAATTTTAACAGTTTTCTTGTATCTACGAACGCCAGAATGCATAAAATTGACCTAAACGTCTCCTTTTCCTATTCTGAGTCGATTCTGCATGCTTTAAGTGTGTTTGGTGGCTCAGAACCATCAAAAAACGTTGAAATATAGTTCAAATTCAATAAAAATCGACAAAAATACAGTTTCTAGCTAAAATTTGATGGTTTCGTTGCACTTTCCGAGCCCGTAGGGTATCTGATTGGCTTAAAAGTACAAGAAAACACTTCAAAAGTGACGTTTCTGAAGAATTTTAACAGTTTTCTTGTATCTACGAACGCCAGAATGCATAAAATTGACCTAAACGTCTCCTTTTCCTATTCTGAGTCGATTCTGCATGCTTTAAGTGTGTTTGGTGGCTCAGAACCATCAAAAAACGTTGAAATATAGTTCAAATTCAATAAAAATCGACAAAAATACAGTTTCTAGCTAAAATTTGATGGTTTCGTTGCACTTTCCGAGCCCGTAGGGTATCTGATTGGCTTAAAAGTACAAGAAAACACTTCAAAAGTGACGTTTCTGAAGAATTTTAACAGTTTTCTTGTATCTACGAACGCCAGAATGCATAAAATTGACCTAAACGTCTCCTTTTCCTATTCTGAGTCGATTCTGCATGCTTTAAGTGTGTTTGGTGGCTCAGAACCATCAAAAAACGTTGAAATATTGTTCAAATTCAATAAAAATCGACAAAAATACAGTTTCTAGCTAAAATTTGATGGTTTCGTTGCACTTTCCGAGCCCGTAGGGTATCTGATTGGCTTGAAAGTACAAGAAAACACTTCAAAAGTGACGTTTCTGAAGAATTTTAACAGTTTTCTTGTATCTACGAACGCCAGAATGCATAAAATTGACCTAAACGTCTCCTTTTCCTATTCTGAGTCGATTCTGCATGCTTTAAGTGTGTTTGGTGGCTCAGAACCATCAAAAAACGTTGAAATATAGTTCAAATTCAATAAAAATCGACAAAAATACAGTTTCTAGCTAAAATTTGGTGGTTTCGTTGCACTTTCCGAGCCCGTAGGGTATCTGATTGGCTTAAAAGTACAAGAAAACACTTCAAAAGTGACGTTTCTGAAGAATTTTAACAGTTTTCTTGTATCTACGAACGCCAGAATGCATAAAATTGACCTAAACGTCTCCTTTTCCTATTCTGAGTCGATTCTGCATGCTTTAAGTGTGTTTGGTGGCTCAGAACCATCAAAAAACGTTGAAATATAGTTCAAATTCAATAAAAATCGACAAAAATACAGTTTCTAGCTAAAATTTGATGGTTTCGTTGCACTTTCCGAGCCCGTAGGGTATCTGATTGGCTTAAAAGTACAAGAAAACACTTCAAAAGTGACGTTTCTGAAGAATTTTAACAGTTTTCTTGTATCTACGAACGCCAGAATGCATAAAATTGACCTAAACGTCTCCTTTTCCTATTCTGAGTCGATTCTGCATGCTTTAAGTGTGTTTGGTGGCTCAGAACCATCAAAAAACGTTGAAATATAGTTCAAATTCAATAAAAATCGACAAAAATACAGTTTCTAGCTAAAATTTGATGGTTTCGTTGCACTTTCCGAGCCCGTAGGGTATCTGATTGGCTTAAAAGTACAAGAAAACACTTCAAAAGTGACGTTTCTGAAGAATTTTAACAGTTTTCTTGTATCTACGAACGCCAGAATGCATAAAATTGACCTAAACGTCTCCTTTTCCTATTCTGAGTCGATTCTGCATGCTTTAAGTGTGTTTGGTGGCTCAGAACCATCAAAAAACGTTGAAATATAGTTCAAATTCAATAAAAATCGACAAAAATACAGTTTCTAGCTAAAATTTGATGGTTTCGTTGCACTTTCCGAGCCCGTAGGGTATCTGATTGGCTTAAAAGTACAAGAAAACACTTCAGAAATGACGTTTCTGAAGAATTTTAGCAGTTTTCTTGTATCTACGAACGCCAGAATGCATAAAATTGACGTAAACGTCTCCTTTTCCTATTCTGAGTCGATTCTGCATGCTTTAAGTGTGTTTGGTGGCTCAGAACCATCAAAAAACGTTGAAATATAGTTCAAATTCAATAAAAATCGACAAAAATACAGTTTCTAGCTAAAATTTGATGGTTTCGTTGCACTTTCCGAGCCAGTAGGGTATCTGATTGGCTTAAAAGTACAAGAAAACACTTCAAAAGTGACGTTTCTGAAGAATTTTAACAGTTTTCTTGTATCTACGAACGCCAGAATGCATAAAATTGACCTAAACGTCTCCTTTTCCTATTCTGAGTCGATTCTGCATGCTTTAAGTGTGTTTGGTGGCTCAGAACCATCAAAAAACGTTGAAATATTGTTCAAATTCAATAAAAATCGACAAAAATACAGTTTCTAGCTAAAATTTGATGGTTTCGTTGCACTTTCCGAGCCCGTAGGGTATCTGATTGGCTTAAAAGTACAAGAAAACACTTCAAAAGTGACGTTTCTGAAGAATTTTAACAGTTTTCTTGTATCTACGAACGCCAGAATGCATAAAATTGACCTAAACGTCTCATTTTCCTGTTCTGAGTCGATTCTGCATGCTTTAAGTGTGTTTGGTGGCTCAGAACCATCAAAAAACGTTGAAATATAGTTCAAATTCAATAAAAATCGACAAAAATACAGTTTCTAGCTAAAATTTGATGGTTTCGTTGCACTTTCCGAGCCCGTAGGGTATCTGATTGGCTTAAAAGTACAAGAAAACACTTCAAAAGTGACGTTTCTGAAGAATTTTAACAGTTTTCTTGTATCTACGAACGCCAGAATGCATAAAATTGACCTAAACGTCTCCTTTTCCTATTCTGAGTCGATTCTGCATGCTTTAAGTGTGTTCGGTGGCTCAGAACCATCAAAAAACGTTGAAATATAGTTCAAATTCAATAAAAATCGACAAAAATACAGTTTCTAGCTAAAATTTGATGGTTTCGTTGCACTTTCCGAGCCCGTAGGGTATCTGATTGGCTTAAAAGTACAAGAAAACACTTCAAAAGTGACGTTTCTGAAGAATTTTAACAGTTTTCTTGTATCTACGAACGCCAGAATGCATAAAATTGACCTAAACGTCTCCTTTTCCTATTCTGAGTCGATTCTGCATGCTTTAAGTGTGTTTGGTGGCTCAGAACCATCAAAAAACGTTGAAATATAGTTCAAATTCAATAAAAATCGACAAAAATAGAGTTTCTAGCTAAAATTTGATGGTTTCGTTGCACTTTCCGAGCCCGTAGGGTATCTGATTGGCTTAAAAGTACAAGAAAACACTTCAAAAGTGACGTTTCTGAAGAATTTTAACAGTTTTCTTGTATCTACGAACGCCAGAATGCATAAAATTGACCTAAACGTCTCCTTTTCCTATTCTGAGTCGATTCTGCATGCTTTAAGTGTGTTTGGTGGCTCAGAACCATCAAAAAACGTTGAAATATAGTTCAAATTCAATAAAAATCGACAAAAATACAGTTTCTAGCTAAAACTTGATGGTTTCGTTGCACTTTCCGAGCCCGTAGGGTATCTGATTGGCTTAAAAGTACAAGAAAACACTTCAAAAGTGATGTTTCTGAAGAATTTTAACAGTTTTCTTGTATCTACGAACGCCAGAATGCATAAAATTGACCTAAACGTCTCCTTTTCCTATTCTGAGTCGATTCTGCATGCTTTAAGTGTGTTTGGTGGCTCAGAACCATCAAAAAACGTTGAAATATAGTTCAAATTCAATAAAAATCGACAAAAATACAGTTTCTAGCTAAAATTTGATGGTTTCGTTGCACTTTCCGAGCCCGTTGGGTATCTGATTGGCTTAAAAGTACAAGAAAACACTTCAAAAGTGACGTTTCTGAAGAATTTTAACAGTTTTCTTGTATCTACGAACGCCAGAATGCATAAAATTGATCTAAACGTCTCCTTTTCCTATTCAGAGTCGATTCTGCATGCTTTAAGTGTGTTTGGTGGCTCAGAACCATCAAAAAACGTTGAAATATAGTTCAAATTCAATAAAAATCGACAAAAATACAGTTTCTAGCTAAAATTTGATGGTTTCGTTGCACTTTCCGAGCCCGTAGGGTATCTGATTGGCTTAAAAGTACAAGAAAACATTTCAAAAGTGACGTTTCTGAAGAATTTTAACAGTTTTCTTGTATCTACGAACGCCAGAATGCATAAAATTGACCTAAACGTCTCCTTTTCCTATTCTGAGTGGATTCTGCATGCTTTAAGTGTGTTTGGTGGCTCAGAACCATCAAAAAACGTTGAAATATAGTTCAAATTCAATAAAAATCGACAAAAATACAGTTTCTAGCTAAAATTTGATGGTTTCGTTGCACTTTCCGAGCCCGTAGGGTATCTGATTGGCTTAAAAGTACAAGAAAACACTTCAAAAGTGACGTTTCTGAAGAATTTTAACAGTTTTCTTGTATCTACGAACGCCAGAATGCATAAAATTGACCTAAACGTCTCCTTTTCCTATTCTGAGTCGATTCTGCATGCTTTAAGTGTGTTTGGTGGCTCAGAACCATCAAAAAACGTTGAAATATAGTTCAAATTCAATAAAAATCGACAAAAATACAGTTTCTAGCTAAAATTTGATGGTTTCGTTGCACTTTCCGAGCCCGTAGGGTATCTGATTGGCTTAAAAGTACAAGAAAACACTTCAAAAGTGACGTTTCTGAAGAATTTTAACAGTTTTCTTGTATCTACGAACGCCAGAATGCATAAAATTGACCTAAACGTTTCCTTTTCCTATTCTGAGTCGATTCTGCATGCTTTAAGTGTGTTTGGTGGCTCAGAACCATCAAAAAACGTTGAAATATAGTTCAAATTCAATAAAAATCGACAAAAATACAGTTTCTAGCTAAAATTTGATGGTTTCGTTGCACTTTCCGAGCCCGTAGGGTATCTGATTGGCTTAAAAGTACAAGAAAACACTTCAAAAGTGACGTTTCTGAAGAATTTTAACAGTTTTCTTGTATCTACGAACGCCAGAATGCATAAAATTGACCTAAACGTCTCCTTTTCCTATTCTGAGTCGATTCTGCTTGCTTTAAGTGTGTTTGGTGGCTCAGAACCATCAAAAAACGTTGAAATATTGTTCAAATTCAATAAAAATCGACAAAAATACAGTTTCTAGCTAAAATTTGATGGTTTCGTTGCACTTTCCGAGCCCGTAGGGTATCTGATTGGCTTAAAAGTACAAGAAAACACTTCAAAAGTGACGTTTCTGAAGAATTTTAACAGTTTTCTTGTATCTACGAACGCCAGAAAGCATAAAATTGACCTAAACGTCTCCTTTTCCTATTCTGAGTCGATTCTGCATGCTTTAAGTGTGTTTGGTGGCTCAGAACCATCAAAAAACGTTGAAATATAGTTCAAATTCAATAAAAATCGACAAAAATACAGTTTCTAGCTAAAATTTGATGGTTTCGTTGCACTTTCCGAGCCCGTAGGGTATCTGATTGGCTTAAAAGTACAAGAAAACACTTCAAAAGTAACTTTTCTGAAGAATTTTAACAGTTTTCTTGTATCTACGAACGCCAGAATGCATAAAATTGACCTAAACGTCTCCTTTTCCTATTCTGAGTCGATTCTGCATGCTTTAAGTGTGTTTGGTGGCTCAGAACCATCAAAAAACGTTGAAATATAGTTCAAATTCAATAAAAATCGACAAAAATACAGTTTCTAGCTAAAATTTGATGGTTTCGTTGCACTTTCCGAGCCCGTTGGGTATCTGATTGGCTTAAAAGAACAAGAAAACACTTCAAAAGTGACGTTTCTGAAGAATTTTAACAGTTTTCTTGTATCTACGAACGCCAGAATGCATAAAATTGATCTAAACGTCTCCTTTTCCTATTCTGAGTCGATTCTGCATGCTTTAAGTGTGTTTGGTGGCTCAGAACCATCAAAAAACGTTGAAATATAGTTCAAATTCAATAAAAATCGACAAAAATACAGTTTCTAGCTAAAATTTGATGGTTTCGTTGCACTTTCCGAGCCCGTAGGGTATCTGATTGGCTTAAAAGTACAAGAAAACACTTCAAAAGTGACGTTTCTGAAGAATTTTAACAGTTTTCTTGTATCTACGAACGCCAGAATGCATAAAATTGACCTAAACGTCTCCTTTTCCTATTCTGAGTGGATTCTGCATGCTTTAAGTGTGTTTGGTGGCCCAGAACCATCAAAAAACGTTGAAATATAGTTCAAATTCAATAAAAATCGACAAAAATACAGTTTCTAGCTAAAATTTGATGGTTTCGTTGCACTTTCCGAGCCCGTAGGGTATCTGATTGGCTTAAAAGTACAAGAAAACACTTCAAAAGTGACGTTTCTGAAGAATTTTAACAGTTTTCTTGTATCTACGAACGCCAGAATGCATAAAATTGACCTAAACGTCTCCTTTTCCTATTCTGAGTCGATTCTGCATGCTTTAAGTGTGTTTGGTGGCTCAGAACCATCAAAAAACGTTGAAATATAGTTCAAATTCAATAAAAATCGACAAAAATACAGTTTCTAGCTAAAATTTGATGGTTTCGTTGCACTTTCCGAGCCCGTAGGGTATCTGATTGGCTTAAAAGTACAAGAAAACACTTCAAAAGTGACGTTTCTGAAGAATTTTAACAGTTTTCTTGTATCTACGAACGCCAGAATGCATAAAATTGACCTAAACGTCTCCTTTTCCTATTCTGAGTCGATTCTGCATGCTTTAAGTGTGTTTGGTGGCTCAGAACCATCAAAAAACGTTGAAATATAGTTCAAATTCAATAAAAATCGACAAAAATACAGTTTCTAGCTAAAATTTGATGGTTTCGTTGCACTTTCCGAGCCCGTAGGGTATCTGATTGGCTTAAAAGTACAAGAAAACACTTCAAAAGTGACGTTTCTGAAGAATTTTAACAGTTTTCTTGTATCTACGAACGCCAGAATGCATAAAATTGACCTAAACGTCTCCTTTTCCTATTCTGAGTCGATTCTGCATGCTTTAAGTGTGTTTGGTGGCTCAGAACCATCAAAAAACGTTGAAATATAGTTCAAATTCAATAAAAATCGACAAAAATACAGTTTCTAGCTAAAATTTGATGGTTTCGTTGCACTTTCCGAGCCCGTAGGGTATCTGATTGGCTTAAAAGTACAAGAAAACACTTCAAAAGTGACGTTTCTGAAGAATTTTAACAGTTTTCTTGTATCTACGAACGCCAGAATGCATAAAATTGACCTAAACGTCTCCTTTTCCTATTCTGAGTCGATTCTGCATGCTTTAAGTGTGTTTGGTGGCTCAGAACCATCAAAAAACGTTGAAATATAGTTCAAATTCAATAAAAATCGACAAAAATACAGTTTCTAGTTAAAATTTGATGGTTTCGTTGCACTTTCCGAGCCCGTAGGGTATCTGATTGGCTTAAAAGTACAAGAAAACACTTCAAAAGTGACGTTTCTGAAGAATTTTAACAGTTTTCTTGTATCTACGAACGCCAGAATGCATAAAATTGACCTAAACGTCTCCTTTTCCTATTCTGAGTCGATTCTGCATGCTTTAAGTGTGTTTGGTGGCTCAGAACCATCAAAAAACGTTGAAATATAGTTCAAATTCAATAAAAATCGACAAAAATACAGTTTCTAGCTAAAATTTGATGGTTTCGTTGCACTTTCCGAGCCCGTAGGGTATCTGATTGGCTTAAAAGTACAAGAAAACACTTCAAAAGTGACGTTTCTGAAGAATTTTAACAGTTTTCTTGTATCTACGAACGCCAGAATGCATAAAATTGACCTAAACGTCTCCTTTTCCTATTCTGAGTCGATTCTGCATGCTTTAAGTGTGTTTGGTGGCTCAGAACCATCAAAAAACGTTGAAATATAGTTCAAATTCAATAAAAATCGACAAAAATACAGTTTCTAGCTAAAATTTGATGGTTTCGTTGCACTTTCCGAGCCCGTAGGGTATCTGATTGGCTTAAAAGTACAAGAAAACACTTCAAAAGTGACGTTTCTGAAGAATTTTAACAGTTTTCTTGTATCTACGAACGCCAGAATGCATAAAATTGACCTAAACGTCTCCTTTTCCTATTCTGAGTCGATTCTGCATGCTTTAAGTGTGTTTGGTGGCTCAGAACCATCAAAAAACCTTGAAATATAGTTCAAATTCAATAAAAATCGACAAAAATACAGTTTCTAGCTAAAATTTGATGGTTTCGTTGCACTTTCCGAGCCCGTAGGGTATCTGATTGTCTTAAAAGGACAAGAAAACACTTCAAAAGTGACGTTTCTGAAGAATTTTAACAGTTTTCTTGTATCTACGAACGCCAGAATGCATAAAATTGACC